>NC_048238.1:25568086-25626129 GCF_002007445.2 Ailuropoda melanoleuca | reverse complement strand
GGAGGGCCACCTGCACGGGGGAGCAGGCGGACTCGCGGTCAGCACCCGTGAGACACCAGACTGAGACGGGGAGCTCCGGGAGCCCGCGCGGGGCGGCTGGCGGCGGGCGGGGTTGGAAACACAAAGGACAGAGACGTGCCGGCCCTGGAAGTGAGGGCTGGGACGCCGGGTGTGGGGCGCACAGCCCGGGATGCTGCAGGGTTGAGCAGCACCAACAGAAACAGAGTTAAAGTGGCCAGAACATCAGTGGAGAACGATCCGCGATCCCTCTGTTCTGAGACAGAGGCTGAATTTCAGCCGCTGCTGCTCTCTCAGAAGAGGCATAGCAAACCGCCAGGGAAAGCCGCCAGAGAACAAAAGCCCGGAAATACCGGCTCACAGGGTGCCCATCCTCATCCCCCCTCGCAGGGGACACGGAGACTCTACCCAAACAGGGTTTCCTGAGTACCGGTGCAGCAGGCCCCTCCCCCAGAAGGCAGGCTAAAACATCAGGAAGCCCACAACCCAGAGCGCCTGAGTGGCACAGTCGNATAAAGACGTTCCAAAATCGCCAATCATTAACCAATTTCGTAACCACGAAACCAGCCCTACAGGAGATATTAAGGGGGGCTCTATAAAGGTAAAAAGGCCCCAAGAGTGATACAGAGCAGCAAGTCACAACCGATACAAAGACTTTAAAGAGAAATGGCATCATTAAAATCATATCTGTCAATAATCTCTATCAATCTAAATGGCTTAAACTCTCCCATAAAACGCCACAGGGTTGCAGATTGGATAAAAAGACATGACCCATCCATTTGCTGTCTACAAGAGACTCATTTTGAACCCAAAGATGCATTCAGACTTAGAGTAAGGGGATGGAGTACCATCTTCCACGCAAATGGACCTCAAAAGAAAGCTGGAGTAGCAATTCTCATATCAGATAGACTGGATTTTAAACTAGAGGCCATAGAGAGAGATACAGAAGGGCACTATATTATTCTTAAAGGAAGTATTCAACAAGTGGATATGACAATTATTAATATATATGCCCCCAACAGGGGAGCAGCAAGATACACAAGCCAACTCTTAACCAAAATAAAGAGACATATAGATAAGAACACAGTAATAGTAGGGGACCTCAACACCCCACTATCAGAAATAGACAGAACACCCTGGCAAAAACTAAGCAAAGAATCAAAGGCTTTGAATGCCATACTCGACGAGTTGGACCTCATAGATATATATAGAACACTACACCCCAGAACCAAAGAATACTCATTCTATTCAAATGCCCATGGAACATTCTCAAGAATAGATCATGCTCTGGGACACAAAACAGGTCTCAGCCAATACCAAAAGATTGAAATTATCCCCTGCATATTCTCAGACCACAACGCTCTGAAATTGGAACTCAACCACAAGGAAAAACCTGGAAGAAACTCAAACACTTGGAGGCTAAGAACCATCCTGCTCAAGAATGACTCGATAAACCAGGAAATCAAAAAACAAATTAAACAATTTATGGAGACCAACGAGAATGAATACACAACGGTCCAAAACCTATGGGATACTGCAAAGGCAGTCCTAAGGGGGAAATACATAGCCATCCAAGCCTCACTCAAAAGAATAGAAAAATCTAAAATGCAGTTTCTATATTCTCACCTCAAGAAACTGGAACAGCAACAGAGGGACAGGCCTAACCCACTGACAAGGAAGGAGTTGACCAAGATTAGAGCAGAAATCAATGAATTAGAGACCAGAACCACA
The DNA here is from genome assembly GCF_002007445.2 of Ailuropoda melanoleuca. NCBI lineage: Eukaryota > Metazoa > Chordata > Mammalia > Carnivora > Ursidae > Ailuropoda > Ailuropoda melanoleuca. The sequence goes on along the minus strand of NC_048238.1, from coordinate 25,624,380 downwards.
GTAGAGCAGATCAACAGGACTAGAAGCTGGTTCTTTGAGAGAATCCATAAAATTGATAGACCACTGGCAAAACTTGTCCAAAAACAAAGAGAAAGGACTGAGATTATTAAAATTATGACTGAAAAGGGAGAGGTCACGACCAGCACCATTGAAATTGCAAGGATTATTAGAAACTTTTATCAACAGCTATATGCCAAAAAACTAAACAATCTGGAAGAGATGGAGGCCTTCCTGGAAACCTATAAACTACCAAGACTGAAACAGGAAGAAATAGATTTCTTAAATAGGCCAATTAACTATGAAGAAATTGAGTCAGTGATAAACAACCTTCCAAATAATAAAACTCCAGGCCCAGACGGTTTTCCTGGGGAATTCTACCAAACATTCAAAGAAGAAATAATACCTATTCTCCTAAAGCTATTTCAAAAAATAGAAACAGAAGGAAAGCTACCAAACTCATTCTATGAGGCTAATATTACCTTGATCCCCAAACCAGGCAAAGACCCCCTCAAAAAGGAGAATTACAGACCGATTTCTCTAATGAATATGGATGCCAAAATCCTCAACAAGATCCTTGCTAATAGAATCCAACAGTACATTAAAAGGATTATCCATCATGACCAAGTGGGATTCATACCTGGGATGCAAGCATGGTTCAACACTCGCAAATCAATCAATGTGATACATCATATCAACAAGAAAAGACTCAAGAACCATATGATCCTCTCAATTGATGCAGAAAAAGCATTTGACAAAATACAGCATCCTTTCCTGATTAAAACCCTTCAGAGTGTAGGAATAGAGGGTACATTTCTCAATCTCATAAAAGCCATCTATGAAAAGCCTACTGCAAGCATTATTCTCAATGGGGAAAAGCTGGAAGCCTTTCCCTTAAGATCAGGAACACGACAAGGATGCCCACTCTCGCCACTATTATTCAACATAGTACTAGAAGTCCTTGCAACAGCAATCAGAAGACAAAAAGGGATCAAAGGTATCCAAATCGGCAAAGAAGAAGTCAAACTGTCTCTCTTTGCAGATGACATGATACTCTATATGGAAAACCCAAAGGAATCCACTCCCAAACTATTAGAAGTTATAGAACAATTCAGTAAGGTGGCAGGATACAAAATCAATGCCCAGAAATCAGTTGCATTTCTATACACGAATAACGAGACTGAAGAAAGAGAAATTAGGGAATCCATCCCATTTACAATAACACCAAAAACCATGCGTTACCTTGGAATTAACTTAACCAGAGACGTAAAGGACCTATATGCTAGAAACTATAGATCACTTTTGAAAGATATTGAGGAAGACATAAAAAGATGGAAAAATATTCCATGCTCATGGATTGGAAGAATTAACATAGTTAAAATGTCCATACTACCCAGAGCAATCTACACTTTCAATGCTATCCCGATCAAAATACCGAGGACATTTTTCAAAGAACTGGAACAAATAGTCCTTAAATTTGTATGGAACCAGAAAAGGCCCCGAATCTCCAAGGAACTGTTGAAAAGGAAAAACAAAGCTGGGGGCATCACAATGCCGGATTTCGAGCTGTACTACAAAGCTGTGATCACAAAGACAGCATGGTACTGGCACAAAAACAGACACATCGACCAATGGAACAGAATAGAGAACCCAGAAATGGACCCTCGGCTCTTTGGGCAACTAATCTTTGATAAAGCAGGAAAAAACATCCGGTGGAAAAAAGACAGTCTCTTCAATAAATGGTGCTGGGAAAATTGGACAGCTACATGCAAAAGAATGAAACTTGACCACTCTCTCACACCATACACAAAAATAAACTCCAAATGGATGAAAGACCTCAATGTGAGACAGGAATCCATCAAAATTCTAGAGGAGAACATAGGCAACAACTTCTATGACATCGGCCAGAGCAACCTTTTTCACGACACATCTCCAAAGGCAAGAGAAATAAAAGATAAAATGAACTTATGGGACTTTATCAGGATAAAGAGCTTCTGCACAGCCAAGGAAACAGTCAAAAAAACTAAGAGACAGCCCACGGAATGGGAGAATATATTTGCAAAGGACACCACAGATAAAGGACTGGTATCCAAGATCTACAAAGAACTTCTCAAACTCAATACACGAGAAACAAATAAACAAATCATAAAATGGGCAGAAGATATGAACAGACACTTTTCCAATGAAGACATACAAATGGCTAACAGACACATGAAAAAATGTTCAAAATCATTAGCCATCAGGGAAATTCAAATCAAAACCACACTGAGATACCACCTTACGCCAGTTAGAATGGCAAAGATAGACAAGGCAAGAAACAACAATTGTTGGAGAGGATGTGGAGAAAGGGGATCCCTCCTACATTGTTGGTGGGAATGCAAGTTGGTACAGCCACTCTGGAAAACAGTGTGGAGGTCCCTTAAAAAGTTAAAAATTGAACTACCCTATGACCCAGCCATTGCACTACTGGGTGTTTACCCCAAAGATACAGACGTAGTAAAGAGAAGGGCCATATGCACCCCAATGTTCATAGCTGCATTGTCCACAATAGCCAAATCATGGAAGGAGCCGAGATGCCCTTCAACAGATGACTGGATTAAGAAGCTGTGGTCCATATATACAATGGAATATTACTCAGCTATCAGAAAGAACGAATTCTCAACATTTGCTGCAACATGGACGGCACTGGAGGAGATAATGCTAAGTGAAATAAGTCAAGCAGAGAAAGACAATTATCATATGATTTCTCTCATCTATGGAACATAAGAACTAGGATGATCGGTAGGGGAAGAAAGGGATAAAGAAAAGGGGGGTAATCAGAAGGGGGAATGAAACATGAGAGACTATGGACTATGAGAAACAAACTGAAGACTTCAGAGGGGAGGGGGTGGGGGAATGGGATAGACTGGTGATGGGTAGTAAGGAGGGCACGTATTGCATGGTGCACTGGGTGTTATGCGCAACTAATGGCATCGAACTTTGCATCGGAATCCGGGGATGTACTGTATGGTGACTAACATAATATAATAAAAAAAATCATTTAAAAAAAAAAGAATTCTGAATTGACAGTTCTTTTCTTCCAGCATTTAAAAAACATTCCACCCCTATTTTTCTGGCCACCATGGTTTTTAATGAGAAACTATCTTCTATTTATTTTTATTTTATGTTTTTTATATTCACTGAAGTATAATTAACATACAGTATTATGTTAGTTTCAAGTCTACAGCAGAATTATCCAACAGTTGTATATATTACTCAGTGATCATCATCATAAGTGTGCTCTTAATTCTCTTTATCTTTTTCACCCATCGCCCCACCTGCCTCTTCTCTGACAACCACATTTGTTCTCTGTATTTAGAGTGTTTTTTTTTCTGTGTGTCTCTTTTTCTTTGTTCGTTTGTTTCTTAAATTTCATGTATGAGTGAAATCATATGGTGCTTGTCTTTCTCTGTTTGACTTATTTCACTTAACATTAGACCTTCTAGGTCCATACATGTTGTTGCAAATGGCAAGGTTTCATTTTTTTATGGCTGAATAGTAGTCCATTGTATAAATATGTACATCTTCTTTATCCATTCATCTATGGATGGACATGGGCTGATTCCATATCTTGGCTATTGTAAATCCTGCCACAATAAACATATGGATGTACATATCTTTTTGAATTTGTGTTTTTGTTTTAAGTAAATACCCAGTAGCAGAATTACTGGATCATACAATATTTCTATTTTCCATTTTTTTGAGGAATATCTATACTTTTTTCCACAGTGGCTGCATTAATTAGCATCCGCATCAACAGTGCATGAGGGCCCCTTTTTCTACACATCCTTGCCAAAACTTGTAATTTCTTATCTTTTTGATTCTAGTTATTCTGACATGTGTGAGGTGATATCTCATTATGGTTTTGATTTTCCCTTCCCTGTCAGAGAAATCCACTGTCATTTAGATAATTGTTCTACTATAGGCAATGCCTCATTTTTCTCTGGCTGCTTTCAAGATTTTCTTTGTCTTTAGTTTTGAGCTGTTTGATTTTTTATTATAATTTTTCTACACTTGAATTTTTGGGGTTTATCCTTTTGGGGATTTATTCAGTTTCTTAAATTTCTAGGTCTTTCGTTGGACTGGGGAACTTTTAAACTATTGTTTCTTCATGTATGTTTCAACACCATACTCTATTTTCTTTTAGAACTCCAACGACATGAATGTTAGACATTTTAGTGTAAACTCTCAGGTCCATTTGGCTGCTTTAACTCTTTTAATCTTTTTTTCCTATGCATTGTTCAGACTTGACAATTTCTATTAATATATCTTCAAGTTCACTAACTCATTCCTCTGTCTCTTCTATTCTGCTATTAAGTATATCAAGTGAGGTTTTTAAATTTCAGTTCTGTTTTTCAGTCCTAATATTTCCATTTGGTTCTTCTTTACATCCTCTATTTCTTTGCAGATACTTTTAAGGTACATTTCAAGAGTGTTTGTGATTGGTCTTTCTAGCACTTTTCTTACAGCTCCTTTAAAGTCTGTCAGAAAATTCCATTATATGTATCATTTTGTTGGCACATGTTGAATGTCTTTTTCCATGTGAGTTGAGATTTCTAGGGTTTTTCAAATAGCTGAGTAATTTTGGATTGTTTCTTGGACATTTTGAATATCATGAGAGTAGGTCTTGTTTAAATTCTATAAAGGATGTTGATTTTTTTAAGTAGGTGCTTGAATGCACAAGGAATTTTTTCCAGATTCACAATTTATTGTATAAATTGAGTATCATATGATGAGCTGACATTAGCTTCTCCAGGCATGAGAATTTAACAGATGAGGTACAGTTTAAAATTCGTTGATGTTGCTCTCACAGCTGGTGTTTTTTTCTGACCTTAACTTAAATTATAAGAACACCAAAGCAATGCCTCTGTATGTGTCCAATATGCAATTCATTCTGCCTGTGAGAGTATAGAGTTGAAATATTTTTTGATACCAGTGAAATGGAATTGGGCATCAGTTCTTCACTTGCCATGATTTAAATCCTGCAAAAGGCACCAATTCCGCCGGTTTGGGTCCTTCAATGTACGCATCTACCCCTCCTGGGCTAGGATATTTTTGTGATAGCATGTACCTGACCTCATTTGATTCAGGCTGCAAGTTTCAACCTACCTTCTGTGGGCTATGCTAACAACATCAGGGCGGTAGCAGATTATTTAGACCTATCCCTCAAGGGCACCATCGAGTGGTTAGTTTGGGACCTGGGTGGAGGTCTATCTGTTAGGTCAGTCCATAAAGCCTTTGGTACCTAACATCAAATCTATGTATGCCCAGGTGGAGGGTAAACCTAGGAGTTAAAAAACAACTTTCTCAGGTCTCTTTATCAAGTTCCTTCCTCTATGCTATGGAACTAGGACTTTTTGGTTCCCTTGGGCTCCAGAAAGGAGGCAGTTTTAATACTTATACCAGGAGAACAGGCATAAACTGGGACTATCTCAGCAAATTGAGTCATAGGGTTACTATATTAATAAAGAACAAGGGAATGGGAAGCAGCAATGCTACACTATGGCTAACAGGGAGAAAAGACTTCCAGGTGTCAAGCAGCTAAAATTTCTATTGCCTTAATAGTACAGGATCATGAATTACAGCCAAACATTTCTGGGACATAACTAAAATGTTCAGACCAACATGACATTCAGAAAGGGGAGGATAGTAATGGAGTAAAAAACATTGCTGAACCCCAGAGGAGAAAAATAACTAGAAAGGGGTACAAATAGATCAACAAAGGTTGGCTTTATCCTGACCCATTCAGAATTGGGGTAGATTTATCATGAAGATAATGAAACTTCAGTTTTAGGGCTCCTTGTGTTATAGGCCCCTCCCAAACCCTATTCCAATTTTTGTGCATGTAATTTTGTATTTCATGTCTTAAAGGGCCCCAACCCCACCCCATATTTTAAAGTTTTAGGTGTGACAAAACCTGGATCTCCCCTGACCTGGTAGCAGTTTCTCACTGAATAATGTACAGGGAAATATTCCACCTTCACACTCTCCCTCTCAAAATTTACCCTATTCTCAGCTCTAAATACTAAGTATACATCCAGAGAAAAAGATACATCGATGATTGCTGGTTCCTATCCAGAGTGAAAAGGCCACAATGATGGTCATTTAAGTTTATTCTAAAACACAGACAATTTGTCGGTGTATAATTGTTTGCAGTAGTCTTTCATGATTCTTTGTATTTCTGTGATATGAGTTGTTAATTCTATTTATTTGGGCCCTCTCTTTTTCTTGATGGGTCCTGCTAAAAACTTATCAATTTTGTTCATGTTTTCAAATAACTAGCTCTTAGTTTCATTAAACTTTTCTATTAATTTTTTGTCTCTATTTTATTTATTTATGCTCAAATTTTTATTATTTCCTTCCTTCTACTAATTTTGGACTTTGTTTCTTTTTCTTTTTCTAGTTCCTTTAGGTGTAAGGTTAGATTGTTTATCTGAGATTTTTCTTGTTTCTTGCAGTAGGCCTGTATCAGTATGAACTTCTCTCTTAGAACTACTTTTGCTGTATCCCATAGATTTTGAAGAATTGTGTTTTCATTTTCATTTGTCTCAAGGTATTTTTTTACTTCCTCTTTGATTTCTTCATTGACCAGTAGCACGTTGTTTAGTCTCCATGTGTTGGTGTTTTCTCCAGCTTTTTCTTATAATTGATTTCTAGTTTTATATCATTGTGGTCAGAAAAGATGCTTGATATGATTTCAATCTTCTTTAATTTATTGAGATTTGTTTTTTGGCCTGACATGTGATTTATCCTAGAGAATGTACCATGTGCACTTAAGAGGAATGTGTATTTTGCTATTTCTGGACGGAATGTTCTGTATTTATCTATTAAGTCCATCTGGTCTACTGTGTTGTTCAAGGCCAATGTTTCCTTTTTCATTTTATGTCTGGATGATCTACCCATTGATGTAAGTGAAGTGTTAAAGTCCACTACTATTATTGTATTATTGTCAATTTCTCCCTTGCGTCTGATAATATTTGCTTTAGATATTTAGGTGCTCCTATGCTGGGTACATAAATATTTACAAGTGTTATCTCTTCTTGGTGAAATGATCCCTTTATCATTATGTAATGCCCTTCTTTGTCTCTTGTTACAACCTTGAACAACTATATGCCAAAAAATTGGACAAATTAGAAGAAATGCATAAATTCCTAGAAACATATGATTTTCCAAGACTGGATCAGGAAGAAATAGAAAACAGACTGATTACTAGTAATGACACTGAAGCATTAATCAAAAAACTCCCAGCAAACAAAAATCCATGACCAGAAAGCTCTACATGTGAATTCTACCAAACATTTAAAAAAGAAATAAAACCTAACATTCTGCACCACTTTCAAAAAATTGAAGAGGAAAAAATGCTTTCAAGTTCATTCTGTGAGGCCAGCATTACCCTGATACCTAAACCAGACAAGAGACATTTTCAAAAAACAAAATCAAAATTACAGACCACTATCTCTGATAAAGATAGATACAAAAATCCTCAACAAAATATTAGTAAACTGAATTCAATAATACATTAGAAGGATCATATACCAAAAAAGAAGAAGAAGGAGGGGAGAGAGAAGAAGAAGGGGGGAGGAGGAGGAGGAGAATCATAATCAAGTGGATTAACTCCAGGGATGCAAGGGTGGTACAACATCCACAAGAGTATCAATGTGACCCACTAAATTAATAAAATGAAGAATAAAAATCATACAAACACCTCAATAAATGCAGAACAAACATGTGGCAAAATTCAACATCAATTTATGATAAAAACTCTGAACAAAGTGGGTATAGAGAAAACATACCTTAACATAATAAAGGTCGTATGTGACAAGCCCTCGGCTAACATCATACTCAATGGTGACAAGCTGTAAGCTTGTTCTCTAAGATCAAAAATAAGACAAGGATGTCCGCTCCCACCACCTTTGTCCAACATACATAGCAATTAGGCAAGAAAAAGAAAAAAAGTTATCCAAATTGGAAAGGAAGAAGTAAAATTGTCACTATTCACAGATAACATGATACTATATTATGGAAACCCTTAAAGACTCCACCCCAAAACTCTTAGAACTAATGAATTCAGTAAAGATACAGGATACAAAATCGAGATACAGAAAACTGTTGCATTTCTATACACTAATAATGAACTATCAGAAAGAAAAGTAAAGAAAACAATTCTATTTATAAATGCATCCAAAAACGTACCTAGGAAGAAATTTAATCAAGGAAGTGAAAGGCTTGTTTTCTGAAAGCTACAAGACTGATGAAAGAAACTGAAGATGACACAAGCAAATGAAAAGATATTCTATGCGCATGGATTGGAAAACTTAATACTGTTAAAATGTCCATATTATGAAAAGCAATCTACAGATTCAATGCAATTCCAGTCAAAATACTAACAGCATTTTTCACAGAGCTAGAAGAAATAATCCTAATATTTGTATGCAAGCACAAAAGACCCCAAATAGCCAAAGCAATCTTGAGAAAGAAGAACAAAACTGAAGGTATATGCTCCCAGATTTCAAACTATACTACAAAGCTATAGTAATCAAAACATTATAGTACTGGCACAAATATAGACACAAACATCAAGAGAACAGGATAGAGAGTCCAGAACTCATACTTACATGGTCCATTAGTCTATGACAAAAAAAGGTAAGAACACGCAATGGGGAAAAGACAGTCTCTTCAACTGATGATGTTGGGATAACTGGACAGCCACATGCCAAAGAATGAAATTGGACCACTTTCTTATGCCATACACAAAAATAAACTCAAAATGGATTATAGACCAAAATGTTAGATCTGAAACCATAAACATTCTAGAAGAGCGTGCAGACAGTAATTTCCCTTATATTAGCCATACCAACATTTTTCTACATATGAGGCAAGAGGAAAAAAAGCAAAAATTAACTATTGGGACTACATCAAACTAAAAAGCTTTTGCACAGTCAAGGAAACCACCAACAAAATAAAAAGGCAACATACTGAATGGGAGAAGATAATCTCAAATGATATATCCTATAAAGGGTAACCATCAAAAATATACAAAGAACTCATAAAACTCCACATAAAAAACAAACACAATATGATTTAAAAATAGGTAGAGGAAAAGGGACCCAAGACATGAACAGACATTTCTCCAAAGAAGACATACAGATGACCAACTGACATATGAAAGGAAGCTCAACATCACTCACCATCGGTGAAATACAAATCAAAACCACGGTGAGTTATCACCTAGGGGCGCCTGCATGGCTCAGTCGGTTCAGTGTTTGCCTTCAGCTCAGATCATGATCCTGAGGTCCTGGGATTGGTCCCTGCGTTGCACTCGCTGATCAGCTGGGGGTCTGCTTCTCCCTCTCCCTCTGCTGCTTCCCCTGCTTATGTTCTCTCTCTCTCAAATAAATAAATAAAATCTTAAAAAAAAACCCAATGAGCTATCACCTGTAATATATTGAAGGAGTGAATTCACTGAGTGTAGACTACAATTTTAACTCATTTTTGCAGTCAAGGGAAGGAGAAAGGGTAATATTGCCTTGAGGAAAATTTAAGACCAAAGAAGAGATTGTTTGTTCTTTGTCTGTTTGTTTTAAAGATGCAAGATACAAACAGCCTTTTAAAGATCTAAGTAATTGGAGGGAGACACAAATTAATGAAGTAAGCTCACTAAAAAAATAAATGAAAGTATGACTCCAAGGCACGAGGGCTGGGACTGGATGGGGGAAGGAGAGTAACATCTCCCAAACTGAAGCTGGAGGGAAGAGGCCCTGCTGACAGACCTGTAGGATAGTGGCTACATGTATTGAGGAAGCTGTGAAAGACCCTACCTTTTGGGTTCAGCATCTTGGGTGGTAGTGAGGGGAGCAGGTTGGAAGAGGTGGGGTCTGTCTTGTCAACTTGCTTCAATTTCTTGACAGCAAGTGTTCCACACAGTGTAATTTCACATTTCCAAAAAATCTAACCTAAAGCTTCACTCAGCTCTTCCAGAAAAGGGAAACATAATGGATTCTTATTACATAATAGAAAAAAATGATAAAAAATAAATCAGGAGAAACAAACCTTACTTTAGCTGTGAACTTGGGAAGAACTGAGCTGTATTGATCCTAGAGGCTTCCTGTGGCTCGGGGTGGGACATGGGACTGTGATGAACACCTTCAGGCTGGAGGGCTACTGACATCAGAAATGCCTGCCAACAAAGCTCTAACCTTAGAACTGAAGTTCAGAGATTGGTCAAGGCTGGGGAGGCTTGGCAAAAAGAGAGGATTTGGGTGCTGAGAATGTTATCAAGGCAGCAGGAAGCAGTTACCATAGCAGTTGAATTAGAAAGATAATTTTTTTTCAGGAAAAAGCAAAAACTCAGTTACTGGGACAAAGCCAGAATTAGAACTGATGACTGAATGCTGAATATTAAAGTAGAACTTATTAAATACTTTATGAATATGACCCAGTCATTCTTGAACATGGCTGCACCTTGGAATCATCCAGGGAGCTTTAAAAACCACTGAAGCCTGGATGTCACGCCTAGAGAGTCTGATTTAATTGGACTGGGGAGAGGCTAGACATCAGGATTTTTACAAGCCTCCTCAGATAATTCTAATAGGTAGCAAAATTGAGAACCATGACTCAAACCAGAATCTGTCCCAGAGGCGGAAATGAGACTGGAGAGAATCAGAGAGGTCTTAATGTCCCTATAATTTTGAACTGACTGGACAAAAACTGATTTCATAATTTCTCTGCACCCCTCCCCCCAAGCTGTGTACTGTCTGGCTTGCGATGAATCTCCAAATGATTTAGGCTCAAAAGAAGTTAAGCTACCTACTTTTAATAGAACGTTTGTAACTTCCTATTACTTCCCAACCCCCATCATACAGCCTCACAAATGATCATTTAATACATTTTCTTGAAACCTTACCCAGAACATTTCTTCTCTCCATTCCCGCCGTGACCCACCCTACCTACATCACAGATAATTCAAAACCTGAAGTATATCTATAGCTCCATAGCTGGTTGCCCTGCCTTCCGGTATTTAATCTCCAAGCAATTCTACACGCATCTTCTTGATACACCTGTCTTCATATTACTCAATTTCTCAGCTGGCCTCAAGAGTTCCATCAACTACTGAAAAATCCTCACCTTGGCTTACAAGGCTTTCGTAGTAGACTCTTTTGATGTCCCTTCCCGTATACTCAGCTTGCCTGAGTTCACCTAAACTGCACATGGAGACCGTTTCCAACCTGCCATCACATTTTCATCTTGAGCTTCTGTGTTTCTCCTTCTCTGTCTGAGGGATTTCCCCAGCACCTGGGAGTTTGACTCGCTGCCTGTGGTAGCAACCTACAAGTGTGGTGATGTCATAACCTGGATTTTTCAACTCTCAACCAGTAGGGAATGAGATTTCAAAGATAAATACCCCATTTTCCCCCTCTGCCAGTGGAGTAATTCTGCACTATGTTCCACATGGTTTACCAGGAAATTCCCCAAAGGGATCGGGCCCAAGTTGCCCACAGAGGTAACTTGCTCATCGATGAATGATTTTTTTGGAGGAGGGGGAGACACTTTTCTCCCTTTACCATCTCACTGCCTCATTTACTCTTCTTGAAAATAATTCCCAAATATAAACCACTTGCATTCACCCAAATCCTTTGCTCAGAAGCAACTCTGAGAAGAACCCAAATCAAAATTGCATTTCACTATAGCTGACCTAAGTTAACCTTAAAATTTCTCCACCCCAAACTGGAAAACTTGAAGTTCCCAGAGGATTTTCTCATCTCCATCTAGTATTCACCCCATTCCCTTCCTTAGGAAACCCTTGCTGCCCATTGAAAGAGTATCCCCTTCCTCAGTACCCAGCTCACATTCAGCCTCCATGAAATTATGTCCAGTGTTCCCACAACCAGAAAGATCTCTGAATTGCCTGAGCTCTCACAGCTCTTTGAACGTTCCTCTCTTATTGAACACACCCCTGGGAAACTGTCTAATCTCCTATATACACACACACACACAAATCATACATGGAATCATAAAATAAATGTGCTGTTCAAACTATGGCTATAGGCTCAATTCACAACAAAGCTTTTCCCCACTGCTTAAATAAACAGGTTTGAAGAAAAAAAGGGTTTTCTTTTTAAAATAAAACAAAAGAAATACAAACTATTACCTAATGTTCTACAGATCAGGGACATAGCTTCTCAAAAGAGACAAAATAACAAAGGATACCATTATTACCAAAAGACTTTATTGTGTTCAGGAATACTTGATGTTCCCAAAATAAATACCAAGTAATAGGCTGAATAGAGTCATTGTAACTGTAATGGTTAATACGCTAACTAGTAAGGATGAATGCCATTATTATGATTCTACATTTTTATAGATATTTATATATTTCATAAACTTTAGATAGACTGGTGGAAAAACAAAACATGACTAAGACATGATTTTAAGGCACTCAATAAAGGTTAGGCCATTATTTCTCTAAATTTACGTGGAAGCTCACTTTTTTTTAATTGAAAAAAAGAGCATGGTTTTGTCTCTCATGATTGATTATCTCCTAGCCTTTCAGAAAGCATTAAAATGACATACACACTTCCAGGTACAGTTAAGACCAACATTTCTCTCTTTCTCGTCTCATAATATACTCCATCTTTTATGGAGTGCTCTCAAAGTTCTTTTCCAAATAGGATTCAACCCAACAAATATTTATTGAGAGTCATATATACAAGGCCTTGTGTTAAGCTGCAAGGGGGCACAAATGTGAATAAAACAAGATCCTTGCCCTCAAGCAGTTTGCAGATACCCTGGGCCAGTTTATTTATGACCCAGCTTTGCATGAAACTAGCTCCTCACTACTGTGAAGGATTTAAAAAACCATAGCAGAGCTGCTGGAGGCCAAACTTGATTAACTCTCTTGTTTTATGTCTCCTAGGAGTCAGTGATCAAGACAGAGAAAAGGAGATCCTAGAGATTTTGACTTCCTAGTCCATTTTTAAAAGAGACTTTAAATTTAACCAAAAGAATAGAAATTACTTTGTCATTGTGCTTTTTTTTTGTTAAAGATTTTATTTATTTATTCGACAGAGATAGAGACAGCCAGATAGAGGGAACACAAGCAGGGGGAGTGGGAGAGGAAGAAGCAGGCTCATAGCAAAGGAGCCTGATGTGGGGCTCGATCCCACAACGCCAGGATCACGCCCTGAGCCGAAGGCAGACGCTTAACCGCTGTGCCACCCAGTGCCCCATGTCATTGTGCTTTTATACTAAAGAGTACCCTTAAAGACGTAATGTCATTTAAAACTAAACAAGCTTTTAATTATATATGACATTTAAGAGATGGTTAGAATATATAGCCTGAAGGAGTGGAAATCTGTCTGAGACTGAAAAAAAAACTGTCTTGGATTAAAATAAAGAAAAGCAGCTCTGTTGTTGCAAAATTAACAGGAAATACTGGTTCACTCAAGGCTACACAACTACCCTCCCCACTGATGTGGGAAACAAAGGCAGAAGAAAAATTATTAAATTTCCTTACTACCTACAGCCCATTGACAAGTCCTTGAAACAGGCAGAGTGACATTCCTCTAGGGACTCAACTCCATCGATGTTGACACTCTGCTAAGGGCAACAGGTAATCTTAGCCCAACCCCCAGGACTCTGTAAGTCTACTTTAATATAAAAAATTCCTTCGGAAACTTCCTTTATCTCTACCCCCTCCCCCAAGATACATGTTGGCAATCATCCCCCAAGCATATGGCCCACTGATATATATCCGGAGGGTCTCATGACTCAGGTTCTATGCAATAGTAATAAATGATCCTTTCCCAACAAAATCTAGTCCCCTCAAGGTCCTGGAAACCTTGCTTCCAAAATTCCTTAGAGACTTACGCTATCCCTAACCCCCTCCCACCCTGAAAGTATATAATAGGCCACTCTTCATGACCCAGTGCAGCTCTTTCTACCCAAGTGTTCTTTCCCCATGCTTAAATAAAACCACCTTTTCGTACCAAAGATGTCTCAAGAATTCTCTCTTGGCTGTCGGCTTCGAACACTAACATCTTTCCTGTATCACCAACTTCAACCCTGTTTTGAGGATTTACTACCTTCTTACCAATGATGCTCCCTGCTCTTCCTATCTATTATTGGGGATACCCACTTGCTAAACTGCCCCTGAATCATGACAATTCAAGATCCAGAGTCAAGCCCTGATTCCCCTGATCCTGCCTCAGGAACACTAACTAGTTTGGAAATGCCCCCACTTTGCTAAGACCCTCCACAGACTCCTTCAACAGAAGTCTGAACCTTACAAAACATGCCTCCATCCTTCTTGTTGACAGCGGCAATCCACAGTCCCTCTGGGCTACACCCCTCCCACTTTGTAGATGAGAGAAATATGATTCTGTCAGATTATAGGCCCGTCTCTGGTAAATTTGGCTCATTAGGCTTTACCAGCACACATGTACATACCGAATAACAAATATTTAAATAATAACACCAAAAACACACCTCAACATACTCTTCATAGTTGACCTGGGAGGTAAAATCCTTATTTAAATTATTCAAGTAGCACAGAGTATCATCGGGGAAGGGAGGGAAAACTGGGAAGAAATCAGAGAGGTAGACAAACCATGAGAGACTCTTGACTCTAGGAAACAAACTGAGGGTCACAGAAGGGGAGGTGGGGAGGATGGGGTAACTGGGTGATGGGAACTAAGGATGGCATGTGATGTGATGAGCCCTGGGTGTTATATGCAACTGATGAATCACTAAACTCTACATCTGAAACTGATGATGTACTATACGTTGGCTAACTGAATTCAAATTTAAAAAGTGCCAAATACTTAAATTAAAATAATAATGATAATTATAATAATAATAACAATAATAAAGTCTTCAAAAACTTTGTGTGATTTATCTCTTAAAAGTGACTTCGCGGGTGAAAATTCTCTCATTTTTCCCTTTCCTCCCTTTCTCTGCCCTACCCTCCCTATCTTCCTTCCTTCCCTCAATTCTTCCTTCCTTTCAGTAGTTTTTGATGGTAAATACACTGATGATGGATCT
This sequence comes from Ailuropoda melanoleuca, assembly GCF_002007445.2. Taxonomy (NCBI): domain Eukaryota; kingdom Metazoa; phylum Chordata; class Mammalia; order Carnivora; family Ursidae; genus Ailuropoda; species Ailuropoda melanoleuca. The sequence goes on along the minus strand of NC_048238.1, from coordinate 25,609,305 downwards.
AATTTTGGAAAGAAGCAAATCTTATTTGGAAACACTGCCTTCCATCCTTGCAGGTATTTGTTTAAAACTCTTCCTGAATTTCTGTTAGAAAAGCACTCTTAATGTATATTTTTAAATATAAATGCTCTATTAATCCTTCAAATGTAATGGTTGCCACTGTTTTTGCAAAAGCAAGTGATAGGAAGGTACAGAATTTCTCTCTAGGATAAAATGTGATACTGCATCCTTGTTCATAGAGAGTGTACTGTTGCCATCTATTTTCCTATCTACAAATATTTTCTCACTCATGTTCCAAAATAGAAAATTCCAACTGTTAAATATTTAATGACTTATATTCTACATATCATCTTTCCTCAAAATAATTTGAGTTGACTACTGTTCACTTTAACCATTTGGACTGTCCAGTCACCCATGAGTGACATCAAAGGTATATTTCAAAAGGTTCTGTTAATCTGCTTACCTGAGCTTGTAGGAATCTCCTGTTTTCCTTTCAAATTACCTTTCCTTGAATTCCAATGCCACTTAAAAAATCCTTTGATTAGGAATTACTTTTCACTAGATTGCCTGGGCACTGTTTGGAATTTGTCTCTTTACACTACTCCCTGCTTTTTCTGAGTTTATCCACATCTGGGAAGCATCCTTAAGTTACCCTGTTCCCCCATGCCCTAAAACCATGAGCCATCTCTCTATATTCTTGAATTTCTTGAGTTTAAGTTAGTATTAATGTGAACTAGATTGTTGTAAATTAAGATGTTAATTGTAACCCCCAAGGCAATCATGAGAAAATAATTTAACAATATATTGAAAAGGAAGTAAGAAGGGAACCAAAAGAGTACTAGAAAAATCCTATTAAACACAGTAGAAGTCAGTAATGGATGAACTGAGGAACAAAAATGTATGAATATAGAAAAAGAAGCAGAATGGGTGAGGTAAATCCTTCTTTATCAGTGATTACATTAAATGTAACTGGATTAATCTATTAGGATTAGTGGGTTAATCCATCAAGAAAATGTAGCAATTATAAACGGACACATTCAATAACAGAGCTCTAATATATATTTGGCAAAAACTGACAGAATTGAAGGGGGAAACAGTTCAACAATAACAGCTGGAGACTTCAATACTCCACTTTTTTTGCACCCTTGTAAGACTTTTATTTTTATTTATTTTTTAATTTAAATTCAATTAACATATAGTATATTATTAGTTTCATAAGTAGAGTTTACTGATTCATCAGTTGCATTTAACACCCAGTACTCATTCCATCCAGTGCTCTCCTGAATGCCCATCACCCAGTTACCCCATCCCCCATCCACCTCCCCTCCAGCAACCCTCAGTTTGTTTCCTAGAATTAAGAGTCTTACTCCATTTTTTAAAAAGTAAAGAACAGAACAGCTAGACAGACTGAAGCTGCCTGGGCCCCTCTGGCCAATCAAGTCTTTTAAGCTTTAGCCAGCACCCTTAACCTGAGTGATTAAGTGACCTTTCTCTGTGTATCTATAGATCCTGGATTCTTCCCTAGAAAGAACACACTACTCTTGCACAACCCCAAGCACTAAGGAACCAGACCCCCTTGTACAGCCTCTGAGCACTGAGATAATGTCTGTAGCTGGCACCATTGAGTCTGCACATAATCGAGAAATGATAGAGACCACTGTACTTCCTTTATTAACTACCCTCAACTCTTTAAAAAACCACTGGGCCAGGCAGGAACCTTGGAGTTGGCTTTGGGACAAGAATTCATCTTCTCCCCAGGGGGCCAGGTTCTTGAATCAAATTCATATTCCTTCCCAGTCAAAACTCAGCTCTTGAGTATTGGCCTTTGGAGCAATGGGCAGTCAAACTTGGGTAATCTCTACACCCAGCATGGGGCTCGAACTCACAACTCTGAGATCAAGAGTCACATGCAGGGACGCCTGGGTGGCTCAGTCAGTTGAGCGTCTGCCTTTGGCTCAGGTCGTGATCCGGGGGTCCTGGGATGGAGGCCTGCCCCCGCGACGTGTCTGTCCAGCTTCCTGCTCAGCAGGGAGTCTGCTTCTCTCTCCCTTTGCCCCCCACCCCACCCCACTCATGTTCTCGTGCTCTCTCTCTCAAATCAGTAAATAAATAAATCTTAAAAAAAAAAAAAGTCACAAGCTCCACCAACTGAGCCAGCCAGGCACCCTGAAATGAATGGGTTTTAAAAATACACTGGTATAAGATTAAAATTCTACTTTTTTCTGTTAAAAAAACAAAGTTTTCTTGGATTGTCGGTCTGATCTTAATAAGAAAAATGTAAACAAAGTTTTTTTCCTTTTCTTTATCCACCCAGAAAACCAAAGCTTCTATGTTTTATCTTTATCTTGATTACTTAAAGTTAAAACTTCTCAATATTAGTGGAGCTAAATTTTGCTAACAACTATATAACTTCCTATAGAACCCCTTATTGTCACCTTGGTTATTTATAAATATTGAGTTGTGTAATGATCTGTAGTACCATTAAGGCATGTGCTTTAAAACCTTCTGAGATTCTTTTTAAAGATTTATTTATTTGAGAGAGACAGAGAGCAAGAGAGTGAGAGTGAGCTTGCACGCTAGTGGGGGAGGGGCTGAGGCAGGAGAGAGAGAATCTCCAGCAGACTCCCCACTCCACTGAACACGAAGCCCGACTTGGGGCCTGACCCCACAACCCTGAGATCATGACCTGAGCTGAAATCAAGAGTCAGATGCTCAACTGACTGAGCCACCCAGGTGCCCCAAAACCTTCTCAGATTTTTTAACAAAATTCCCAAGATTCAAATTCTGAATGAATGCCTCTTGACTTATTAGGCTTGTTTATTTGGTATGTTAAGTTACATGGGATGCATTGTCAAAGAAATGATAATAAGCCTTAGGCTGTGTTATATAGGAAAATGCCATAAGCATTCTAGAAAGTACATAAAATTCCTGAAGATTTAATATGTCTTGGTATAAGGTCATCACTTGATATTCTGATTATTGAAATGGTGTGTGTTACAAAAATAACTGGATTTCCTTGTCAACTGCATTATAATGAACTCTCGTCAGATCTCCAACTATGCCTATTTTCGAGTCTTTTGTCATCTATAGTTATTGTTCTTATCCTTTTGCAAACTGTGTTTCATCTTCAAGGAGATTCCGGAGAAGGACTTTTGACAAACACAGTTTTCTGATATCTTTAAGATAGTAAACCCAAGTGAAGTAGCAATTTCCAGAACTAACTGGAAAGCTGCTTTTGAACAGAACCAGAGTGACATGGGACTAAATGAATTGAGAAAGAGGATTATAATTTTTATGACTCTTTTTTTTAAACATTGCTGGTTCTCTAATGTGCCCTTCCAGACTAAGTATGTTTTTTCTTAAGATATCTATGACTTACAGAAATATGACAAAATATTCCTTTGGAAACAAACAAGCGTTCAACTTTTCTCTCAATCTGAGCCCTCCAGAGTTCAGAACCTCTCAATTGGGCATACTTTCTTTTGTGGTAATTACAGTTGTTTGCATAAGTTCAGTAAGAATCTGTTCTCCTTGTAATAGGACATCATTGGAAACATTGGTTATATTATCCAGGCTTTGACTGGAATGTCATATTTGAGAGAGACATGCATAAACTCAGATATGACCACATAGCTTAAAGGAATTAAGGTTGACTTCATGAAGCTAATATAGCCCCTTGGAAATGCTGGACTGAGTTCCCAGCAGCCTTACCAGGTGAGTGAAGAATGTCACTTCCTGGCAGGTGCAGGAACCTCAAGATATTTGGGGGACCTCAAAAAGAGGAACTCACTCAAATCTACAGGTATTACAGGCAAGTCTGGTAGCAGGTATTTGGCTTGTCTTCTGGCCTTGAGAGGCTATTAAAGGTTCAGTCGAGAGATTCCTTATGAAAAGTTCCAGCAGAGCATGTTTCAAAGCATCTGTATGGTCAATCACTATTCTTGCTGAGCTTATGTAAATCCTAAGGCCAAATTTGTTAAAGCTGGATTTGTTTTTCAAATGAATTAGTCTCGATTTGGCTATCTTTGGAAATGAGGGTGAAAAATTATATTTCAATAACACACTGTGAGGATGTTAAATTCTAGTTCAGATTAATTGTTGAATGTTTGTTGTTTGCTGAAGCTAGACACCTTGAAATAAACCTCAGAGATATCGCCACAGTAGTTCATGTCTGGACATTCTGCATGCTTGTCTTCATTACTCTGTGGGGCTAATAGTAGGACCCCATGGGCATATGATTATTTGAACAGCTGAACAATAGGGTAGACACCATGACAACTGTGTAACTCAGCTATCTCCTTGACCAATTCTGTGTGGCTGGGATGACAAAATCATTCCTTAAAAGCCAGAACATACCCCACTCCATGGGATTAGCTATAGACTTGTGGAAATAGTAGATCGTCCCACTTTCCTGACGAAATATGCAATTACAAGAAACCACAAACAAACAAAACAATCTGGAGATACAGGCTTCCAGTTACAGAATAAATAAATCACAGTAATAAAAGGTATGGCCAATGATATTATAATAGCAATGTATCAGGTCATTTTGATTGTATGACTGAGTGCTGCAAACAGACAAACCTGACCTTATCCAACTAGACCTTTAGTAAGAGACATGGAAGAGACATTGAAATGACTTGAATGTTCCAAAAGTTTTCAATAAAAACCTGAAAATGAAAGAAAATTCATTTTCCAGAGAAGAAATACCCAAGGAAGTAACATGAGGCAAGATCCTGATAGATATTCAGTAATTGCCAAGAGAAGAAGCAAAAAATATCAAATGCTGTATTTATTTTTCATTCAAGTTCTAATTAACATACACTGTAATATTAGCTTCAGGTGTACAATAGAGTGATTCAACACCTGCCTACAACACCCAGTGCTCATCACAAGTGTCCTCCTCAATCCCCATCACCTATTTCGCCCATCCCCCACCCACCTTCCCTCTGGCAACCCTCAGTTTGTTCTCTGTAGTTAAGAATCTGTTTCTTGGTTTGGTCCTCTCTTTTCTCCCCCCTTTGCTCATTTGTTTTGTTTCTTAAATTCTACATATGAGTGAAATCATGAGTGAAATGGACACATAGATTGCTTCCACTTCTTGGCTGCACAGACCTTTTCATTTAGTGTTTTCCTTTTCTTTGAGTAAATACCCAGTAGAGGAATTACTGGATCATATGGCATTTCTAGTTGTAATTTTTTGAGGAAACTCCATACTGTTTTCCTTAGTGCCTGTACCAATTTACATTCCTGCCCTCAGTGCAGAGGGTTACTTTCTTTCCACACCCTTGCCAACACTTGATATTTCTCAACTTTTTGATACACCATTCTGACAGGTGTGAGGTGATAGCTCATTGTGGTTTTGATTTGCATTTCCCTGATGATAAGTGATGCTGAGCATCTTTTCAGGTGTCGGTTGGCCCTCTATATACTACAAAGCTAGAGTAATCGAAATAGTATAGCACTGGCACAAAATGACCTATAGATCAAAGCAACAGGATAGAATGCCCAGAAATAAACCCATGTTTATGTGGTCAAATAATCTACAACAGAGAAGACAAGAATTTACAATGGGGAGAAGAGAATCTATTCAACAAATGGTGTTGGGAAAACTGGAGCGCTCCATGAAAAAGAATGCAACTGGACAACTTTCTTACATCATACACAAATGTATGTGTATATGTGAGAACTAACGTCAAAAAACTCCTAAAACACAAGCAGTAATCTCTTGGAAATCAGACTTAGCAATGTATTTATGGATATGTCTCCTGAGGCAAGGGAAACAAAAGCAAAAATTAAGACTCTTGAGACTACACCAAAATAGAAAGTTTTTGTACAGCAAAATTTTTCAACAAAACAACAACAAACAAACATCAACAAAACAAAAAGGCAACCTACTGAATAGGAGAGAATATTTGCAAATGATATATCTGATATGGGGTTAATATCCAAAACATATTAACAACTTATACAATTCAACACCAAAAAAGTAAATAATTCAAGTGAAAAATGGGCACAGGACTTGAATAGATGCATTTCCAAAGGGAATATTTTCTTTTGAAAGTGATATTTAAGTCAGGCCCTGAAGGGTAACTGGGATTTACCAGAGGAAGGGAGAGTCTTTCAGGTGGAAGGAACAGGTGGACCAAAACCCTGAGGTGGGAAATATCTTGGCATGGTCAAGGAACTGAAAAGAAACAAATACGGCTGGACAGAGTATGAGAGGTAACAAGTGGACAAGTTGATAATACCATCACAATTTTTGGAGATGTTGAGTTAATGCAGATTTTTTTTGAGAGAGAAAGAGAGAGAGTGCAAGTGGAAGGGTGCAGAAGGAGAGAGAGACAATCTTAAGCAGGCTCCATGCTCAGCATGGAGGCCAACTCAGGGCATGATCTCATGAGTCGGACACTTAACTGGTGGAGCCAACCAAGGGCCCCTAATGCACATTTTCTGTATCTAAGTTGTAAGTGTGAATGTTTGTATTTCTTTAAAAAGAACCCTTGTTCCGCCTTTTCCTACATTTGCAGACATAAAAGAAAAGTTCATAGTGAATATCCTGGAACAGCCTGGTAGAACAGAATTATAGAATGGGCCATGTTTTCCACATTTTTATCAGTCAGACTCAGGAACACATTCTGTAGGCATGTGATTTTGGGGTGTGTGTGTGATTCTTTCTGTGCTTTATCTTAATACCAATATCATGATGCTTGAGGGTTTCTATTTGTTGGCAGTAGTCCCACATACATTTTGAAAGGCAATAAATCCGATCTGTGTAAAGTGGATTTCTGTCTATTGGAGTACTCTACTATCACAATATTGTTTGACACAATTTAAAATTCTCATTAACTTCAGTGAGAATGTGTACTTAAGAAAGCAGCCAAATAGTGTCTTATGTTTAAATATAGCATTTGAACAATCAACAAAACTAAAAGGTGACCCATGGAATGGGAGAAGATATTTGCAAATGACATATCTGATAAAGGATTAGTATCCAAAATCTATAAAGAAAGTATCAAACTCAACACCCCAAAACCCAATCATCCAATTAAAAAATGGGCAGAAGACATGAATAGACATTTTTCCAAAGAAGACATACAGATGGCCAACAGACACATGAAAAGATGCTCAACATCACTCATCATCAGGGAAATGCAAATCAAAACCACAATGAGATATCACCTCACACCTGTCAGAATGGCTAAAATCAACAACACAAGAAGCAACAGGTGTTGGCAAGGATATGGAGAAAGGGGAACCCTCTTGCACCGTTGGTGGGAATGCAAACTAATGCAGCCACTCTGGAGAACAATTTGGAGGTTCCTCAAAAGGTTAAAAATAGAACTACCCTATGATTAAGCAATTGCACTACTAAATATTTACCCAAAGAACATAAAAGTACTAATTCAGAGGGATACATGCACCCTGATGTTTATAGTAGTATTATCTACAATAGCCAAATTATGGAAATGGCCCAAATGTCTACTGTCTGATGAATGGATAAAGAAGATGTGGTACATATATACAATGGAATATTACTCAGCCATCAAAAGAATGAGATCTTGTCATTTGTGACAACATAGATGAACCCAGAGGGTATTATGCTAAGTGAAAAAAGTCAGACCGAGAAAGACAAATACCATATGATTTCACTTATATATGGCTTCTAAAATACAAAACAAATGAACAAACAAACAGAAACAGACTGATAAATACAGAGAACAAACTGGTGGTTGCCAAGAGGGAGGGGAGATAGGTGAAACAGGTGAAGGATTAAGAAGTATACACTTCTAGTTATAGAATAAATAAATCCCAAAGATGAAAAGGACAGTACAGGGAATCAGTCACCGATAAGTAGTAACACTGTATGGTAACATGATGACTCCACTACTGCAAGGAGCGCTGCGTCATGTACAGAATGGTGGAATCACTGTGTCGTACACCTGAAACTAATGGAACAGTGTATGTCTACTATACTTCCGTAAGAAAACATTTTTAAAAGAATTTCCTGAGATTCTTACACTCAATGAAAGAATCCACAGAAAGCGCTCATTAGCACAGTTCCTGGACCCTAACAGGTGTTCCATAAAAATCTACTGAATGAAGAGTGTCACTGTTCAAAAATGCAAAACAGGCAAACATGCAGGACACATCGATAAATACACTTGTTGACAGAGTCTGAACTTTTCAGTCTCAGTGACTTCAACAAAGATTTCAATATTTAGGTATAAAATGTATTTTAATGATCTTATTTGAGTTAATTGTTCATATTTGGGCAAAAAGCCTTTTTCTAATGTATCCTTGGAATGACTGTTACAGAGAATTGCATGTCATCAGTGCATGTTTCGAAAGCACATCACGCTATCTGTAGGAGTCCCATGGCATGTGTGGATGTGCACGGAGCACTTGGAGTAGGAGTGAGAGAAGGTTACAGCTTAACTAAACACACCTGCATTGCCGCATATAGACTCTGGGATGAATGTCTCCATGATATTGGTAAGCTAAATATAAAAGGTCTATGTTTGACAGGAAAAATATCCCCCCCTTCTTTTTGGTACCACTTGTTAGGCAGAGTTTAACCTTCCTGAACCAAGTTTTTACTTGGGCAATATTGACAAAGAAAGAAAAAGTTTCTGAGCATACTTCATTGGTTTTTTAATTGCCTGGATACAGGAAAAGAGAACCAGGACTTTAGTGTTCTTCTGCATTAACCAGGAGAATGCTACAGGTCCTGATTATAAAATCTGATGTTGTGACCCATCTAATCTATAAAACAGACTCTGGGTCTTAGCATTATGTTTACATTCCTTACATGAATGAGGAGGAGAAGCAATCTGACTTGCTTTGAAGTCTGTGGGGAAGTGGTTAGTGGTCATGTCAGGGATGAAAGTGGGAATTACATGTTTAATAGTGCAAGAGTCGTGAATGGGATTGAAATACGTATGGTTTACCTGTAATGGGTGAAATTCTATATAAGAAATGTGTTCCCTGATACCTCCTATAATAAAGACTAGTACTAACAAAGGATGATGGTGTTTCATGTGCCAGCTAAAATAGTGTTACCACTTGCCAACAGAGCAGAATTTTCAATTCACTTGGCCCTCTGGTTTTTATGATTTGGGGGTGAATATTGCAATGTCAGAAATTGGAGTTATTTCAAATTTTATGTTTAATGTAAGATTTTATTGATATTTTGACAGCTTAATATTTAAAATGAACACACAACAAGTTTGTGCAAAATGCAACGGCACTGTGTGAGAAACAGAAAGAGTTCCTGAGGTGTAGGTGGCCCTGTGGTAGATGGTATGATTCACTGCCTCTTCTCACTGAAGAGGGGCTTACATACCCCTGTCTCATTGACATCAGTGATGCTCATTTACTGCTCATTCTTGCAGCAAAATTATATATCACAGCACTGCTGAAATTAGGAGTAACCACATGACTTGCTTAGGCCGATGAAATATGGGTAAAAGTGATGTGTGTCACTTCTAAGCAGAAAATTTATTTATAATCTCATGAATCACAATATCTCTTTTCCTTCGGTCACAAAACCAGACATGTTCCAGATGGAATTTGCTCCATCATCCCAGGTCTTGGAGTTAAAATAGCATGAAACAGAGCCACAACCTACCCATGATATCACAAGCAAGAAACACACCTTTGCTGTTTGTAGGCCATTGAGTTTTGGGGGGTTAATTGTTATACAGTATAAATTAGCCCGAATTGACTGATAGAGATCCCAAGATCAAGGAAATACTGCTTATAAAAGTGAGTAAGACATGATTTGCTTCCTCAGGAACATCATTTTATATTAGGAAAAGAAATACATCAGAATAATTACAAAATAATACATCAAAAGCTAATAAAACATGTGGAAAATACTATGACTACACTGGAGATGGAGAGGCAAACCCTATATGAGAAGTTCCAGGAATGGTTCATGCAGGACCTCAGTGGTTTTGAATTTGGAAGGCTATATGAGAGTTCCCTTTTTTAAAGGAGGACATTCTAGAAACAAATACCATGTTCAAAAGTATAGAGGTGTGAAAGAAAATAAATTTTTAAACGAACAATGAGAAGCATGATGTGGACGGGGATGTAGAATGTCTGTGTAATGTGGGGGGGAGAAGAGTGACGAATCCAGAAATCTTATTAGATTATGAAGGGTCTTGTACACCATGCTAGGGAGGTAGCAAAGATACAGGCAAATCAGGATTCTGATTTTGTTTCTGCCACTAAATATTCTCCCCTTGAAAAAGAATATTAGTTTCTATCTGTAAAATGGGATTGATAACACCTACCTCACAGATTTGGTGTGAAGAACAAAAGAAGTATCTAATGCTCAATAAATCTTAGTTCCCTTCCATTATGGTAAGGAGGTGAGCTTTCATGTAACGATTGTGTTGGGTGTTTATTTAAAGCAAAGGGTTGACGGGGTCAGAATCATACTTTAGAAAGATCACTCTGGAAGCATTTGAAAGATGAATGGGGTAGTGGGATGATGAGAGGCAGGGAGACCAGTTAGGAGCTCAGTGCTATAAAACAATCAATCAAGAGTATGTGAGGATCCGTTCTAAGGCAATGCTAAGACCTGACCTTTCCCCTTTTGTCCTATGAATTCCTTAGATGTCAGGTGTATGAGTACCATCAACAGGGCAGGGAAACCACTTGTGATTTTCTGGGGTCTCAGTTTTGCAAAGGTAAATTTGGTGCTGACCACACTCATTTATGTACTGAACCTTTGCTGTTGAAGGCCCTGTATTCTGGTGCTTTCTAATGTCTAGCCTATGATGCCTCACCCCATGTTTCAAGTCCTATCACTTCTTTCCCATCCCCTCATCATTCTGCTCATCTGATAAACTCATCACCATTCATGTGAAAATGGGACAAAATATTTTCCATAATTACAGTTTCCATGTTTTCTTTCATCTGTGCTTTCTGAAGACTTTATTATCTCAAAATATTACTCCTCCCCTACTTGTTATTATTACTGTTACTGTTATTTTTGCATAATGAATATGATGTTGGGTTTTATTTTTAAGAGCAATGATTCTCAAACTTAGCTGTTCATTAGAATTCCCTGGCGAGTTTTTCATACTCTATGCCCAGGTCACAGCCCATACAAATTAAATCAGAATCTCTGGGGGTTGGAATCCTGTCATCAGTAATTTTTCAAACTCCCAAGTTTTATACCAAAGAGCAGCCAAATTTGAGAGGCAGAGATTTATGGAGTGATTTTCAAGGTTTCAGGTGCAAATTGGGGATCTTGCTCAAATGCAGATTCTGGTTCAGCAGGTCTAGGGCAAGGCCTGAAATTCTGCATTCCTGACAAGCTCCCAGATGACACTGATGCTGCTGGTCTGAAGACCATGCATTGTGTAGCCAGCACTTACTGAACCATTAATATCCCTGTTATAAAACCATCTGAAGATATTTTTTAAAGATTTTATTTAATTATTTATTTGAGAAAGAGTGAGCAAACACAAGCCAGGGAAAAGGCAGAGAGAAGGAGAAGCAGACCCCTGCTGAACAGGGAGCCCAACCTGGGGCTCGATCCCAGGACCCTGGGATCATGACCTGAGCCAAAGTCAGACGCTTAACCGACTGAGCCACCCAGGCGCCCTCATTTGGGGATATTATAAAGAAAACATCATTATGATTACCCAAGAACAATTTTCTTCCTCTCCCTTGCAGCCAGGGCTGCGTTTGGAATTCTGACTAAGCATGTGTCCACTGTTTAGCTGTCCCTTTTCCCTTACAAGTAATGGATGGAGTGTTAACCAAAAGTCAAATGTAGTGAAACACTGCATAATACAATTGATCCTTTTAAAAGGGCTCCATGGTCCTGATATGTGAAAGGCTAGGCTGTGTTGACCCTTCATCAAAGAACTTTAAAAAGATACCAAACAAATCAATGTATAATTATAATTAATAATGTTACATTAACATTTAACATATGCCAAACAAGGTAAATCCATTTAGAACGACTGCAGAGGGGCTTAATATTTAGAGACCATTTAGAATGGCCTTTTCTGTCTGAAAAGGAGATTATAATGAGATTTAAGTTCATCTAGAAAATTAAAAGATGCCAGTAACACAAAAGTCACCTCTCTCACACCACATAACAGTTCTAAATAGAATGGAAATGTCAAATTCTATTTTTATGACATTACATTACAGTACTTCCAGTTTTGGTATATGTTAGCAGAATTGTTATGAAAGCTTAAATTTCTTATGTGTGTGTGTCCTTTCTTATATGTGGAATGTCCTGCTCAAATGTTGCTGAGTGGTTATTGAATGAACGTTTAGGGTATTGTCCTTAATGGCACCTTTTACTTCTACCCATTAGACTCCAGCTGGACAGGGGGTCACAGGAGTGGCATTGGACAGTTTCCCTTTTCCAGCCTATAAACCAAATTCCACCATCCCGAACCTTGTGGGCTCCAGACCATCTTTGGCTAAGTCCCACATGAAACAATTTCTAAGGAACACACATACACACAAGTACACACAGTCCTAACAGTTTCGTGCCTAATAAGCTGTTAATCAAGAGCCTAAAAAACTGGCTCAAGGCATTAGGTGGAACACATAACATTTATCTCTTTTCATAGAATCCTATTGAAATGACAACATAAATGATATAGATGAGATAGATCCATTAAAGCTTTGAGAAGAAAACAATCTATGGAACAGAGATTTGGATAGATTTTTGGAAGACAGAAGGAAGGTATAGCTATGAGAGATAAACCAGGGCAGAGGAAAACATGACCCAGAAAACACAAGAGAAAGCTATGGAGGAGGTTGGCATTTTCCTCCTGGCAGAGAACAGGACCAGGCTGCTGGGTAGGGCAGGTGGTTAAGGAATTTAGGTGGATGAATAAAAACAGCAAACAAACAAACAAACAAACAAAAAAACCAGGCAGTCAGGTCCGGGAAACGTGGAGAATGACCAGTCCACATTATTCATCACTTGCCATGTTCCAGGCACTGCTCCTGGTACACGGACAGAACAGTGAATGCCTCAGTCTCTACTCTCAAAGAATGTATATTCTCAGGAGAGGTGAACAGTAAACAAACAATCCAATAACTACATGTGTTTAATGATAAGGGCCAAGAAGAAAAGTAAAGCAGGTAACAAGGATAAAGAGTGGCAGAGCTGCTGTCTTAGACTGAGAATTCGGGCAGGGAGGGCCTCTCTGAGGACATGACATTTGAGCAAGGCCTAACAGAAGTTAAAAGAATGAACCAAGTGTTTTTCTGAAGGAGGAAGTTGAACAATCCAGATTAGGGAGGCTGCAGGTTTGAGCCCTGTCAAGGAGGCCTTGTAGGTAGAGCGCCATGGGTGACACATATGCAGTGGAGCAAGGGCCAGGGCCAGATCCTGTAAGACCTGAAAAGCAAGGGCCTCTACCACTAGACTTTTTAAAAGTGTGATGGAATGGTATACAATTTCACTCATCCTTAAGCATCAGTCTTTATTTGGACAACCAGCTATAGGCAGAGAATGAATGGAAGCAGGAGATCCATGAGGAGGTTAATTCTAAGAGTTGAGGTGAGACAAGATGGTGGCTTGAGGCAGGGTGTAGTGATGACAGTGATGGCCAAGTGTTAAATCTGAGGTGGGTTGCAGGATATGAGTCAAGGATAACTCACCTTGAATAAGAGATCAGAAAGCTTCAAGAAACGTGCCCCAGCAATGTAGCTTGAGTAGCCGTGTCCAGCCAGGCCTCAAGCCTCAACAGGAGGCCTGTGAGAAGGTTCTGGTTTTGCTTAAACCTCTTTGAATGGACTGAAAAATCTTAAGAGCCTGTGGCTAATGTCAAAGAATTTAGAAATACTCAAAAGATTTTCTATATATGTACTTATATGTGAAAAGAATGCTACAACCTCTACTTTTGCAAAAAAAGTTGTCCCTATCTGGTGAAATTTTGTTGTTACGCTGATAAATGGTGAGGTTTTTCCGCCAGTCTGTCTATGAGAGAATGGCTGGTAATGGCACTGACCAAAAGCTCAGTCAAGACAAATTATTATTCAACGATGAGTAAATGTTCCTGTCTGCTTCCTCACTCAAGCCTTACCTACCTAAAGAATGGAACATCTTGGGACAAAATGGTAATATGGTTTTCAGAGACGAACAGCTCAGCAGAAGAGTGCTGAGACAGATGCTTTACCTCAGCCAGTTGCCGTGTTGGCTGGCATTGACCACAGGGCAGCAAGTTAAGGATGACAGGCCGTGAACTTCTCTCTCAGCTATCTCTGATTCCCCGCTTTGTATGTTCTTGTCCATACCTCTGATCCAGATCCAAACACAGGTGGGTGGGCAGTTAGTTCCATGCAGGATGTGGTTTTTCTCATGCTAACTGTGCTTTGCAACACCACAGACACTGGCAGAAACGTGGTGGCAACGTTTAACATGGGGGGGGCGGCTGGAAACTAATGGATAAATGATGCTGCCTCCTCCTTTGGGTAGGCGATTCTGGGAGGCCCTGGGACAGTCACTTCTGTTGTTCATAGCAGTGACTTCACTAATGCACCTTGACATTGGCCTTCACTTGATTCTGGTTTCACTTTTCCTATACCCTCACCAGTAAATCACGTCCCCAAGACAAACATGGTCTTTGTCTGGTGCCTGCTCCAGAGAAATCAAGCTAAGGCAGCTTCTTTCTAGTAGCTCAGCCACAACTGTCATGGCAAAAACATCAGTTTGGAAATAAAAGTTCTGATTTTCTTCATGACCAGCATTTGGCTCTGCTGCAAAGAAATTCACCTACATCCATTCACAAATATTTTGTTCTTTGTATGTTTGTCATTGTAACCTCAGACAAAGCAGTTAGGTTTATGGCACTATGAATGCTAAATGCATTTAACTGCAAACTTGAACAACTTACCATCAACTGCAGGATCCCTTATTTCAAATGTATTTAATATGTGCGTGTACATATTAAATTTCCTCACACAAATTTGATTTAGTTGGGCAATATATCACTTATTGTGATATAAGTGGGCAATAATTACACAGTCTGAGGTTTCTAACCTAAACAAATTGTAATCTAACTATAATAACACATTGTTGAGCTATTGCTAGTCATTTCCTATCTTCCACAACTTTGTAAAGTAAACACAGATTATATATTTACTCTCATTTTTGAGATGATCAAACTAGTCATCAGAGTGGTTAAAACAGGGAGCTGGTATTTGGCAGAAGAGACCTACAGTATTTTCCCCAGAACTGCAAGACTGTTAAAACCCACGCAATCACAGCAAAGGAGAGCAGGTTGGGCAACCTGGTGAAGTTAAGAGAGCTGTGTTTGTGAAAGAAACTCTTCACTCACTGTTTCATTTAACAGGTATTTGCTGAGTACTTTTAATATGCCAGGCACTGCACAAGGCACTCTAGCCTGGTCTTGGGGTGGAACTTGCTAAGAGAAGTCAGGAAAGAGGGAAAAAGAAAGCAATTTCTTGGGAGGGCAATATTACAACAGTTCCAGACACTGATAGAGACAGGAGTCTGTAATAAAATTACCATCACCATTAGAGGATGTAGCTATGTGGACGGACCAGTGGAGCAATGATTCACAAACTGATCGGTCCAATCAATTTTAATGGCCTGTCAACCAAAGGCGCAATCATTTTTAAACCTGCCAGTCAACTGAACTTATTAATTAGATAATTTGATCAACATCCAGTATTTGAATAAATGCAAAATCGGGAGATGCAGTAAAATTAATTGATTCACGGAACATTATTTCCTTAAATGGAGTGGTCATTTGATGTGGAAAGTTGCTTTTAGAACATTTGACAATTATTTTGAGTATAAGTGGCATTACTCCACCTCGGCATCTAGGTGACCCCTAAAGCAGCAGATTACCTTCTTTGTAGCTCATCTGGAGGAAATAAATAATGATAACTTGATCTTCTTTAGGGGTTTCATGAGTCAGCACCTAAAGACAATTCCTTCTTCCACACACAGAGCTTGAAGAATAAGAAAAACGCTACTGTTCCTCCCTGTCACCTATTTACTGAAGGAACTGAATTCTGAGGCGTTTCAGCTCTTTTAAGCCTGGATTGAAAATTCCTATCAGGTTTCAGATCGTCACACCTTCCTAGGTCAAGAGCAGCTTGCTATGCAAAGGTCAGTTTTACAGTTTTACCCAGCTTTATCCCCACCTGTACTACACTCCTACATCCTTTAGTGAAAAGTGCATTACTTTGAAGTTGAAGGTTGCATTCAAGCAGGCAGGGCAGCTTTACTCCCACCCTGAGTTGAAACAGATAATGGATTCTACAGAGCAGGTGTCCAACTGACCAAGGTCACCGAACAATGACTCAGTGTAAATATCCAAATTGCAGTTGTGGACAAACTCGGCACATGACAGGTGCAGTTGATGAGTGTCCTTTTGTCTAGCTGTCACAGTGGTCTGAGCACACAGAACAAATCAAATGAAGACGCCCGTGCCTGCTTTAGAAGGTTATGTCTTCACTAATCCCGTAGAACCAGCAGGCTGGCATTACTTGGTGCAAATTTGTGCACTGGTGTGTTGGGATGATTTTGTTTCTCAGGAGCTATTTGTTCGGGGGGTGGGGATGGAAAGCAGAACGGTGAAGTCAGTTTTCTCCTGACATTTCTAAGGATGAATACTTGTGAAGGACAAGCAGGCAATCTCTACTTAGAAACAGTCAATCCAAAGAACCTAGAAAGTCCTTCAGAGTTGCAAATAGAAGATCGCAACTTCAAGAAAAACACGAGGAAGAAAATCAGAAGACTCTGTTCCTGGGAAAGAACAGAAATTATAACCAATATGCTACAAGTTCATGGTTCTCAGCAGTGTACTGAAGCTTCAATTTGAGACAATGACTGAAAGTCAAAGTCAAAGGCATCAAATACATGCAAGGTGTGAATGATTAAAGTAAAAAATGGGTTGAACTAGGATTTTTAAAAATATACTTGATAAGATGAAGAGTTTTAGAAATACCCTTGAACTACAGAGGGCTAGTGTACGTATATTAAAATAGTTCATAGCACTTTTTCTGGTTTCATAGACGAAAAGTCTAATGTAAGGTTAAATGCTCTGAAAGTAAATGAATATAATCTTAAATTGCTTTGTATTTTCAATGTAATGAAGAGGTCAGCAAACATTTCTCTCAAGAGCTATATTGAGAAAAAAAAAATAATAACCCTTGAATGACTAAGAACACGGTGGACCTGTTAACATAGGTTTATAGAATCTTCCCCATTTCACGAGTGTGAAGGGTAAAGTTACATGACTTGTTTTATCTTTAGAGTGCAAGAGCCCAGATTCAAAGCCTCTTTTGACTGTTAACTCAGTCCTCTTGTTACTTTCCCACAGTGGCTGTAACACTTTGAGTATCAAAAAAAGGCCTCCAAGAAAGCTCAGTTCTCCAGAGCTTGCTAATTTCTCCTCCCTCCAGGGTCAGTGCAGCAATAATTGTGTGGGAACGCTTGTCCTCTGTGCTGAAAGAACAAGCCTTCTCCTCTTTTTCTAAAGGTACAGTTGGCCAACAAATATGTTTGAGCACCTACTGTATGCCAGACATTGTTCTAGTTGCTGGGACATAGAGTGACTGAGTCCTTGCCTTCTCGGGACTTCTATACTAGTAGGGGGATACAACTGACAAGCATCAAATAATGAAATCAATCAATCATATCAGATTCTGATAAAAGTTAGGAAGATTAATATAGGATGACATAATAAAAAGTAACTCTCTCTGGCAACTTAAGGTGGGGACTGAGGTAGGCCAGGTTTTTTCAGCAAGGCTCATAGCATGGTTTCATTAAGCAGGAAGATCACTGAAATACCAATCACAATACCCCAAATAGTAGCTTGAATATGGGAAATGGCAAATGACGACATGGACAATGAGATAACATTTCCAAGATATATTATTGTTGTGGATGAGATTACCCACGCAGTGCTTTGAGTCTGAGCCAAGACACGTGGAAATACAGAAGAAAAAGAGCTTCTGGGTGGAGACTGAGGGTGGGCTTCCCTAGGAGAGATGGAATAATGGCAGTGCTGGTCTAATATCACCTCCTAGCCCTGAAGTTATCCCACATGAAATTAAAAGGTGGGGGAAATAATGGCTGATACATCCCTCACTTGACATGTACCAGGCAAACGTTTTACAGGAGTAACTCATGTATGAGGATTATCTCACAAATGCTATTGTCCACACTTTACATGTAAGGAAAGTGAGAAACAGGTGGCTTAAGGAACTGTCCTGTGAAAAGCTAAATGATGTCCCCACCAATGATGTCCATATCCTAATACTCAGAACCTGTGAATATATTATCTCACATGGTAAGAGACTTTGCAGATAGGGGCGCCTGGGTAGCGCAGTGGTTAAGTGTCTGCCTTCAGCTCAGGACGTGATCCCAGCATTCTGGGTTCGAGCCCCACATCGGGCTCCTCCGCTAGGAAGCCTGCTTCTTCCTCTCCCACTCCCCCTGCTTGTGTTCCCTCTCTCGCTGACTGTCTCTCTCAAATAAATAAATAAAATTAAAAAAAAAAAAGAGAGATTTTGCGGATGTGATTTAACTACAAATTTTGAGATGGGGAGATGATTTTGGATTAAATGGTTATGGCCAATGTAATAATAGGGTCCTTAAAAGAGTGGGAAAGAAGATGGAAACAGACGCAGAGTGATGTGGCCAGGAGCCAAGGAACACAGGCAGCTTGTAGATGCTGGAAAAGGCAAGGAAATAGATCCTCCCCTGGAGCTTCCAGAAGGAATGTCACCTTGATTTTAGCCCAGTGAAACTGATTTCAGACCGCTGGCCTCCAGAACTGTAACATAATAAATTTGTGTTGCCTTAAGCCACTACATTTGTGGTAATTTGTTACAGCACCAATAGGAAACCAATACATCGCCCAAGGCCACGGACTTACAAAGTGTCAGGGCCAGAATTAAAATTGAGGCAATCTGGTGCCAGTGCTGGAGATTTAACCTCTGTGTTGTAGGGTCTCTCACACACAGGATAAAATGTCAGGTTGAATGCAAAGCAGTGTCTCCTAGGTATTCCTCTTATGCTCAAAATTTGAGACGCCAGAGAAACTGCAAAAGGAGAATGATAATCTTAGACCAGGTGGTATACATTAGTCTTCATTCCTGGACCCAAGAAATCACTAAGCAAGCCTCCCATTTTAGAGATGAGGAAATTGAGGACTACAGGGTTGTGATTCTGAAGTTAAGCAGCTGGTTGGTGAAACAGTTACACAAGGGGGGCAGGTGGTGATGTGGAAAGACCCAGTGATCTCATTGCCTATACAGAACTCAAAAAAGGAGGCTGTGTGGCAAGTGAGAATCAAAGGAGTCAGGCTTCCTGAAACCTGTTTCTCATTATTCAATTAGGAGGGATGGGAGAAGAAATGTTAATTATGCAACTACCCAAGGTAATCCTCTAGAAGAATCCAAAGTTCTCACTGTACCAACCTCTCAGCCCCTGTGATTATTATATCCCCAAATATTAGCCACTTTTACATCCTGGTCGCTCATGCTCTTTAATACATAAAGTGGGTGCTCATGAATATCAATTGAATTAAACAAAACGCTTATGACAGCATCCTTAAAACCCATGCTTTTCAAAATGTAAAGTGCATGCAAATCCCCTGGGGACTGCATTAAAATGCAGATTCTGAGTCAGAAGGTCTGGCTGGGGACCGAGATTGGGCATTTGTAGCAAGTTATCATGTAATGCTGATACCGCTGGTCCATGGTCTGTACTTTTAAAGTTCTCTGAAAATGAGACTTCCGTATCCATATGCAAAATATAAGTCATAAAAAGTTTGATGACTTAATGAAAGTATCCAAAGATGGCACAAAGAGATTTCCGCCTTTTGTTAGGCACCCCTGCCCTTCCAATAAAGGGAGTAAATTAGATGCCAGGTTTCAACGGAAAGAGTTGGAACACTGCCCCCAAATACCTGCTACCTGCTCTCTGCCTTCCAGAGGCAGGAAAGGGTGTAATGAGAGGAAAGAAAAAAGTGTTCAGGAGCTCCCGTGCCTCCGTTCCTCCTTCATTCTCAGCCTTTAAGGAGCATCTGCCCCTTTGGACCCGCTGAGGTCAAGGGCGAACACACCGAAGCACAGCGCCGCGCCCCCCCTCCGCGCCCTTGCCCTGGCGGAGACGGCCGACGCGCGTGCGTGAGCGCTTGGTATAAATAGATCCCAGGCGGCAGCCACCGGACAGAGCCGGGTTCCGGGCACCGCGGGCCATGGCGGGCGAGGACCACCAGTGGCAGGGCAGCATCCTCTACAACATGCTCATGAGCGCGAAGCAGACGCACGCGGCCCCGGAGGCTCCCGAGGCGCGGCTGGGGGGCGCGTGCTGGGGCTGCTCGTGCGGCTCGGAGCCCCCGGTGGGCAGAGAGGGGGTGCCGGGTGGGCGGGCAGTGACGCTCTTGTACCGCTGCTGCTTTTGCGGCGAGGACCACCCGCGGCAGGGCAGCATCCTCTACAACATGCTCACGAGCGCAAAGCAGACGCACGCGGCCCCGGAGGCTCCCGAGGCGCGGCTGGGGGGCGTGTGCTGGGGCTGCTCGTGCGGCTCGGAGCCCCTGGTGAGCAGAGAGGGGCTGCCTGCGGGGCGGACCTCTGCGCTCCTGTACCGCTGCTGCTTTTGCGGTGAAGACCACCCTCGCCAAGGCAGCATCCTTTACAGCTTGCTCACCAGCGCAAAGCAGACGCACGTGGCGCCGGAAGCGCCCGAGGCGCGGCCTGGGGGCGCGTGGTGGGACCGCTCCTACAGCGCGCAGGGCCTGGGGGGCAGAAGGGAGCTGCCGGCCGGGCGGGCAGTGGCGCTCCTGTACCGCTGCTGCTTTTGCGGGGAGGACCACCCGGGCCAGGGCAGCATCCTCCACCACTTGCCCACGAGCGCAAAGCAGACGCACGGGGCTCCTGAGACGCAGCCCGCGGCCCTTTGGTGGGACCCCCAGTGTGGCGCGCAGCGGCCGGTGGCCCTCAAGAATCCACAGGTGGTCTGCGAGGCAGCCTCGGCCGGCCTGCTGAAGACGCTGCGCTTTGTCAAGCACTTACCCTGCTTCCAGGTGCTCCCTCTGGACCAGCAGCTGGTGCTGGTGCGCAACTGCTGGGCGCCACTGCTCATGCTCGAGCTGGCCCAGGACCGCTTGAACTTTGAGACGGTAGAGACCTCGGAGCCCAGCCTGCTGCAGAGGATCCTCACCACCAGGCGGCGGGAGACCGCGGGCGACGAGCCGCCGCCTCTGTCCCCGCTGCAGCCGCCGTTGGCACCGCCGCCGGAGGCCGGTCATTTGCCTTCGGCCGCCGAAGTCCAAGCCATCAAGTGCTTCCTTGTCAAGTGCTGGAGCCTGGGCATCAGTACCAAGGAGTACGCCTACCTCAAGGGGACCGTGCTCTTTAACCCGGGTAAGGGCGCGGCCTCGGGCGCAGGCTTTTCTCTGTTCAGAAAAAAACCCTGGGCAGTGCCTAACGGAGGCGCAGGCACTGAAGAGTTTTCGGTGGTCAGGGGAGTTGGGGGGAACTCCAGAAAGCACTCCTCGTGGGTGGGCTGCTGCCAGACACTCAGCAGAGAGCGGGAGGGGGGACTGTTTGATGAGGTTTATTACTTCTCTCTCTACCTCTTTCTGCTACTAAGGAAAAGTTTTTGCCATCGAAGCACAGGGATGGTCCTTCTCCTCTAGTCTTTTAAATCCAGTAGTATCGCTATAGAAAGAAAAGTGTTTACTGCAAATTCTGCAACATGTCTTTCTGAAACCCAGTTCTGAAATTTACTAGAACCTTTCTGTTAGAGGAAATCTATTCAGGCTGGTAAGAAAGGAGACATTTGTTAAGGAGTCCTAGACCCTCCCCCTCCCCCCACTGTCATGAAGGACACTGGTCTTAGCCTTTCATGGGTCTGCCTCTGAATGATAATTTTTATGGTCCTAAGCAGCTGGACTATGTCATCCTCCAAGTGTCTGTATCAGGGTACCAAGGGGACAGGGAAAAAACACTAGGGACTGCCAGCAGGAGCACTGTCTGTTAAGAGTTTGCAGAGACCCTAGGGACCCCCTAATCAAGCCCCTCTGCCCTTCACCCTTACTCCACCCTGTTTGCAGATTAGGTAGCCTAGTCCCAGATTACTTTACTCCACAGAAATGGCCAGTGAGTCATGGGGCATGGGCCTCCTGGCCCCCACGGAATGTCTGCTGCACCATACTTTCAGGTTGTCTTTTAGGTGCTGGACACTGCCCCACAGAGTCCAAGCAAATCATTAGAGAACATCTCCGTGGACCACCCAGCACCTTTTCTTGAGTTTGTACCGTTAGTAGAGTCGTCTTTGACCACAATCCCTCCAAAAGGGTCACAAGCGGGCACGAAGTTTCCAGGCAGCTTGAGTTGTTTTTATAATGCTCCCTCCACACCTTTTTTTCCCCCTAACACCAGAAGTCTCTGGTTATGTCCCTGCCTGCTGCCTAACATTTTTTGAAAGGGTATAGAGCAATATTTAATAGGATAATATTTCATTCAGAACTCACATTTCAAGAGCTAGAGCCTTCAGCTCATCCCAGAGATGATTGTAGGTCACCTTTTGCTTATATCATTGTTTTCCAAACTTGCCTGTGCATAGAAGGGGGGGACACTTGTTCGAAGTCTTACCAGGCCCCTCCCTGGAGGTTCTGTTTTGGTAGCTCTGGTCCAGGGTCTGCAAATCTCCATTTGTAGTAAGTGCCCAAGGCGGTTCTTAAGATCATTTGGAAAACAATGTTTTCTTGCTCCTTCAGCCAGTGTTCTCAAACATCTCCCATGGGCCTTGTTCTGTTGGAATACAAAAGAAAGGCAGGGGCTCAGCTTCCAGAACTTTACATTCCACTAGTTTCTCTCTTTTCCTCCACCCTGCTTGGCATACTTTGGTCACACACATGCATCTCCCTTATTCTATCTGCTCCTCTGAATCCTCTCTCACTGTGAATTTAATCGGCTAAACTGAGTGTGTTTTAAACACAAATGCACCTGCTAGTGTGTGGCCTTTCTTTGATGTTTATCCTTTTGTATCCTCTGATCTTTATGTGTAAATATATATATTTTTTACTGTGGAGTCCATCTCTCTACATTTTCTCTTTCCCGAAATTACTTTATGGGCATGCCTTTTGCCGGGGGGGGGTGGGCAGGGGTGGCATTGGAAAAGGAAGGTGTGCTACGAAAGCCAAAGAAAGGGACCAGTAGTTCACAACATGACGTTTTAACGAGCCATGAATCCAAACCTAGAGGAGCTTCAAATTCCTGGTGGATATTGATGCCAGCCTCCTCTTCCCCTCATCAGTAGAATTCAAACAATAAAATGGGGTCTCAAGTCTGGATAATGAGTGTTCGGTAGTAGGGGATTGTTAATGTGTGGAGCGGGGTAATCAGAAATGGAATATGGGGCACAGATGTGGCCTAATTTCAGTCTCCTTTTATCAGACCTATTTGCCTATGATAGGAATGACTTGCCTGTTACTATTTCTTAAAGAACGCAGGCTGGTCCTGCTACTCTGTTGGTCACCATGGTGTTTCTGAAATACTTTACTGCTGGATTCTATAAGAAAGGGAAGGAAAATGATTGCCATCATCACTGACATCCCTTAAACAGCACAGTAAATTGGTAATTATTTAAATACAAGTTAAAGAACTTTACAGTATTATTACTGTCATGCAGGATCAGAGAACTTTTAAAAGCAACCTCCTCTTACCACCATCTTTATAAAACGTACAGGCATATTATCTTTTCCACATTGTATTTCATTCACGTTTACCAGCGTTATCACATAATACTGCAAGAAGATCAAGCATTCCCTGTTTGAAAAGTTACTTTTGAACCATATTGAAATTGATGATGTTTGCATGTTTACTTTTTAACGCCTGTAAGACAATGCTATCAAAGACCCCTTTCTTTAGTATTTTTAAAAGATGCTTTTACAATATTCATTAAAATCAGTTTTTTAAAAAATCTTCCCCAATACAGAAATCATGGTACAATGAGCTAAAGGGCCAGTGTTATCTCTTAAATTACTTATGGGACTCAAGACTAAAATCAGCCTGTTGGCAAACAATTAGAACGAGACTCATGAGTCACTGTGGCTATGCAGTTGACCCCCGTCAGCTGGGTAATCATGGTATTGGTGGGAAATTCAAGGGAGGATGGTGAAATATTTGTCATCTGGCAAAACCTGTAGTCATTCTACAATGGCCTATTTCCCATAGGTAAAAGGTCAAGTGCTCACTTCTTGAAATAATCTTAATGTCTTCCCATTTGTACAGTGAACTGGAGCCATAATTCATGAAATGATATTCTACTGTCACAGTGAATACATGTACATGTGCTGGCTCAGGGCCAGCAGTTTTTACATGTGAGGTTACAAACACTGACTATAAAATAACTAGATGATATTTCATTCTCAGAAGCACTGCTTTTGAAAACTTAGCACTGGTTTGGCATTTTCTCCTTATTCTAGAAAGCCCTTTTAAGCAGGAAGCTTGAACTCTTGTTTAATGTGGGAAGGGGCAGAAATGGATATATGTAAATGAGCTAAGGATGCCAAGTGAGCTGTTCACAATAAAGAGACTCTTCTCCCTTTTTCTCCTCCAGACCTGCCAGGCCTTCAGTGTGTGAAGTACATTCAGGGACTTCAGTGGGGAACTCAGCAGATCCTCAGCGACCACATCAGGATGACGCGCAGGCGGTACCAAGCCAGATTCACTGAACTGAATAGTGCCCTCTTCCTGCTGAGATTCATCAACACCAATGTCATCGTGGAACTGTTCTTCAGGCCCATCATTGGTTCAGTCAGCATGGATGATATGATGCTGGAGATGCTCTGTGCGAAGTTATGAAGGCATAGGGGCCACACAGGTGCAGTTTGCTATGTAAGAATAAGGAGCCAGAGGCAGAAGAGTGTAAACAAAACGACCAATAAACTTTCTTATTTTTATATGCATATGTTTGTATTCAGTTAAAGAAAAACTTGAGTTGTAGACAATTAGCAAATCCTCTGATCCACAGTGTTTCACGGTAGATAAACACACGTGCCAACAGGTAACACATCTCTGTACATCTCCAAGGAAAGAACAGACTACTACTCTAATAAGCTATTATCATACCTTTAGTGACTCTCTCCACTGAGCCTGCTAAAATCACATTTGTAATGTCAAATCATAATAAATATTACAATGTTGACCATAAACTTGATGGTACAAACATTTCAGAGCTTAAGCAAGGCTTCAAAAAATATCAAAAACCTAGCCAACATAAACAGAAATTAAGTTATCTTTGTAGGTGGCATCAGGACATTTAATATTGTTGCATGCCAGGATTGGCGAGGGTTGACTCGGCTCTACCTTCACTCCCGCTTCCATTGGCTGGGTGGAAGACTGTCCTTGGACCAACTGAAGTTAAGTGGCCATCTGTGATCATAGAAACACCTGAAAGTGAAGTCAGGTTTTCCAGAAATTTAGTCTGAGACTTTATACAATAAATAAAGTTCAACAAGAAACTTATATTCTATAAAGGGGCACTGTAGTTGTAGAAAGCTCAACATTGTTATAAACCCCTAATAGTATCTCACCCTTAAGATACATATGTAACTATCACATGGAAGAAGCATCACATAAAATCATAAAGTGACTTATTGTTGACTCTTGCTGCCCCAGGACATGTAATCTGTAGAACCAGTTCTTCCTTTTCCCTGGATAAAGCTTAGGGCACTAAATGCTTATTCACTTATAGGTAATAAATTGCCCGTTAGTGATTAATACATCTAAGCCCAGGGTACTAACCCAATGCAGGCAGTCTTAAACTTATGTGCAGACCCCTTTGGCAGCCTGGTGAATGTCTGGACATCTCAGAACCAGGCTTTCAGAATAATGCAGCAAATAAAATTCTAAGGATTACAAAGGAAATGAATTATGTCAAAATATAATAGTAAAAATGTCAAATTTTAAAAATAGTTTAAAATGTGTAATGTACATGCTTCCTTATCAATACATTAATTAACAAACTGGTGGCAGTTCTAATATCTACCTTCATTTCAAAGCAGTCATCAATATAATTGAAATTTCAAAATAATCTACAACATCTACAATATGATAAGAAAAGACAACATTTCCATTGGTGACTGTATTGGGAGACCCCAAGATCACCACCGCATTCAGATTTGCTAGAAGCTCTCGTGGGACACAGCATGCAGTTGTGTTCAGGGCTAAGACTTACTATACCGATGTGGTAAGGCTATACAGCCTGATCTTAAGGGGGATAGGCACAGGCAGCTTCTGGACAAATCCATGTGTCCATGCATCCTTGCACAGGCTGCTCTCTGCTCTCCCCCTCCCATGAGGGGTCACCCAGAGCACACTCTTCCTCAGCAATGAAAATTCAACAACATGTATGTGATATTTCTGCCCAGGGAGGCTCTTTGAGACTCAGAGTACAGGCTTTTTACTGGGGCTGTTCACATAGACACCTTTCACCTAGCACGTACCAAAATTCCAAATACACAGAAAGAAAGCAAATGCTTGGTATAAACCCCACTGTTTGCACATTCTAGGCCCACTGAGTCACAGTTACGAGTTAGGGAAGGGCTGGGACACTCCCCAAACTAAGGTTCCCAGATTTCAGCCAAGGGTCAACCTTGCAAGGAGCCCGTTCTAAGGATAGCTGTCCCACTCTTGCTATGTTGACTTGTCTGCAGAACCCACTCCCTTGGCCCATGGCCAAGGTGTCTTTACAGAATTATCATCAGTAGGACTCCATACAACAGGCTGAGGCCAACCTACAGTATTGATCTCACACATGCCTTTTGGGGGTTCTAGACTTAGCCAGTTAAAACACAGACCATGAGACATAAAGCTCTCAGAAAGCCAGGTGGTTTTCTTCATAACTTCCTGTATGAACCTTAGTTTCGTTTTGTTTTTAACCTGGCCTGAGGGATCAGTTCAGGCCCAGCACAGCCTGGCAAGTAAGATGAAGCTGTCCCCATGCCTTCCAGAGCTGAGGCAGTGTCATGATGGTCAGGGCACACATCCAAGAAATACAGTCCCTGAGGGTACATGTGTCCCTGGAAACAAAGAGTTTACAAAGTTCAGGCGCCCCGTGCAAGCCAGGCTGTACATGCTAACAGGGCCCCCAGTGTAGCTTCCCTGTGTGGTTCCTCCCACCCCAGGCTTCTCAGTGGTGCCTTTCAGAGGAAGTGCCTAAGGTGGTCAGTGCCGGAGAGGTCTGTCAGCACTAGTCCATGGCACGCTGAGTGTGGAGGGACCGTGCAGGACCCCGCAGCTCAGTGTCACATGGTCACATGCAGCCTGGGCTTGGCAGTCCTCCAGAATGTGAAGCGCTCAGGGCAGCTGGCACAGGCAGCACGGTTTTCCTTCAGTAAGAGCGGAAAGCTTCTGGGAGCAGTTCTGGAAAACCAAGATCACTCATGCCCCACCTCCACCCCTGGGCCTCCCCATGGCCCAAGGTTTTGTTGTTGCAACATCAGTATGTCCCACTTAATAATCTTAGCTTTCCAATTTCTCCTATCATTTCTCTCCTTCTCTCTCTTTTTTTTTTTCCTGCCCAGACATTTCGTCTGGACAGGTTGTATACAAGAGGGACACAAGCATTTTCACAGAATAACATTTTTATAGTACTTAACCAGAAAGACACATCATATTCAAGAACTGGCCAGGGCAAAGAAATGGTCAGGGTGAAATCCTGATTTTTCAGTATTTTCTAAAAATGGGTTTACATAACCCCTTCTCTCCCCAGACTTCTTGTCCTGATCATTTTTCTGGTGAGCAGCCTAGACAAGATCAATCCGTTTCTGGAGACAGCTGCACTGAACGATCTCACCGCCTTACTAATGTGTGTACAGCAGGAGAAAGGTGATGGGGTGGAGTTGGGCTGTCAAGCCATTACTGCAAATCACAACTCATCTGGAAAGCAGAACACAGCCAACAGCAGTGACACATCCCGCCCCCCTAGGGTTTCCAGAGTGTGATCTGTCAGGAGGGGCAGAGGGTTACGCTCCCCCGCGTGCAGCTTTCAATGGGAATCACAGGTTAGGAACACAGGCTCCTCATCAGAAACCTAAAGCCCTTCTGCAACGTCATTTCCTATGGTCTCATTCGAGAATAAGCCCTTTCCTTAGACAGCCACAAATGACCCAGCTGGTCTAGCCAGCATCTACCACATTCTCATAACTATGACCCCATAGAAGGGTGTCCTAAATTTCCAGCAGTCCCAGGGTCTGACTTCTGTTCCTCGAGCCTGTGACTGCTATCAGCTGAGCGCAGCTCATGGCTGGCAGGGAAACAGCCCAGGGCAGGAAGTATCAGGTTTCAACTTGGAATCAGGTCCAGAAAAATAGCATCTGGGAAGTCAGGACATCAAAAATGCCACAGCTTTTCCTCAGCAGCAGCAAAGCTGAGCTACTGTAGGGCCAGGCACCTGTGTTCCAAGTTCAAGTGACAAGCAAGGCTTTTCCAAGCACTTATTACCGCATCAGTCTTAGGGTCCAAATTGCCCCATGCAAAAATGTGCACACCAGGGGCCAGAAAATCATGAGCTTCCAGGGGTCAGAAATCTTATTTTCCAAGAACTCATTAGCAAAATCAAAAAATGCTTTCTAAAATCTCCAAAGTGTATCTTCATCTGGACATTGGCTCCTTTTCTCTTGAGACTCCAACAGGCAAAACCCTAGCAAAGATTCATCAATTATAGAGACCTGTTTCCAATATTATGAGTTTAAATTTCAATCCGCCCACCTGTGACGACAAGCAAGGGAGCTGTGTCCATTTGCACTTTTTTTTTTTTGCAGCTTTCCCTAGTTGAGATAACCCCTCTAGCATTTATGAAATTGAAAGCATGTAACATTCTACATTATTTTTGTATCCTATAACCAGGTGCAATAGCCACAAAATGAAAACTGTGATTTAAAATTGTTTTTTTTTTTTCCATTACAAGTTTAGGCAAACCCCTAGCAGTGAATTCCCCATTTCCAGGGCTCACATCACAGCGGCCAGGAGAACGAACCCAGCAGGACTGTGGGGCATGGGATGACTGCAGTAGCAGCTAGACTGAAAAAATGGCTAGGGTGTTTTTTTTCTCTTTCTTTTCCCCTCTGGTTTATCTAAAGCCTTGCTCTAGCCTTTTTTCCCTCCCACTTAGAGAAGAGAGCAGCCACAAACCAATGTTTATATTTGGGCCCTTTCTCCCCCTGCCCAGAGGAAGGAGAGAGACAAACAAATCACCGGGGCTATGGCAGCTTTTCCCCTCACTGCATGGGCCATAGCCTGCGTGGCCCCAAATAGCTGGGGGTCCAGCCAGCCACCTCTCCCAGGAATGGATTCTTTTTTTTTTTTTTTAAGATTTTTATCTATTTATTACAGCCAGCGAGAGAGGGAACACAAGGGGGAGTGGGAGAGGAAGAAGCAGGCTCATAGCGGAGGAGCCTGATGTGGGGCTCGATCCCACAACACCGGGATCACACCCTGAGCTGAAGGCAGACACTTAACCGCTGTGCCACCCAGGCACCCCCCAGGAATGGATTCTTTTGCCATTTCATAGGTAACGTTCGCCTCGGATCACAAACAGCCACTCAGCTGCTGCTTCATACCTACCCTCCCACCTCTCGTCATTCCCTGCCCCCCCTTGCTCCCCAAAATAACACTGTGGCTGTATTTCAGTGAGTTACGTCAGTTAGTAAGTTCCACCATTGTGTTGGAAGTCCCCAAGACCATCCCACATTCAAATATTTCACTAGATGGTCTCATAGCACTTACCTGTATCTGTGATCACAGCTAAGATGATTTATGGTGATGCAGTGAAGATATATACAGCCAGAACAGAAAGGAAAAAGACACAGGTGGAGTCTGGGGGAATCCTCAAGCAGGTTTCCTTATGATTGCTCCCTCCCCTGAGAGGTCATCCAGGGTGCACTCTTCCCCCTTCACCCGCTCCCCGACACCAAACAAAAATTAGCAACAAGCATGCAATGTTTCTTCCCAGGGGAGCCCATGGGAAGACTCAGTGCCTAGGGTTTTTACTAGGAGCTGGTCACACAAGCACCATCTACCTAGCCCATGCCAGAACTCCAGACTCCCAGCAGGAAAGCAGGTGCTCCCCATAAGCCACAATGTCAGCACAAACTATCTAGGCCCAGTGAACCACCCTTATCACTCAGCACAGGGTGGGAAGACTCCTGAAATTGTAGTTCCCAGGTTTAGCCAGGGGTCAACCCTGCTGGCAGGCCTTTCTAAGGATAATGCTCCCAGGCTTGCTATGTTAATTCGTTTCTGCACATACACTGCTAATACTTCTGTGTGGGGTTACATGCGTTCATAATTAAAGGAGAGGCTACATTTCAGTGAGAGGTTAATGAAAATAGCTATGTAACTATTTTTTCCCCTTCAAGTTCACCGAACCCCCAATTTCCATCCACTGGCTCCTTGAAGAGAGGGAAAGTCCGCCAATGACTGATTCAGAACCAGTGAAAGTTGATGGCTTATTTTTTCCCAGTCTGAGACTTTGCCCAGTTAACTCCCTGCAGTGGTGAAGCAGGGGCTTCTAATATTCCCTCCACTTTGTAGCGCTAGTTGTACTCCCATATTTGCTGAGGACCACAGGGTTGGAAGACCTCAAGGAGGAAGAGGAAAGAGAAGAGTTCTTACCTGGCTGATGCCAATCTTCCAGTTTTCTATGGCTACAGCAGATGTTTCAAGTTGACTCTCCTGTGGGTATTTACAGCGATTATTTGGAAAACTTTCTCCATATTTCCCTCAATGCTGAGCTCTCAGAACCCTTTCCTACAGCTACTTCTGTATTCCTTCCAGTTTTGCTTCTCCTTCTTCAGTCCCCAGATAGCTAGATCTCTCTACAGCTCCTTCTACTAAGTCTTTCCACCCCACTAGACAGCTCTTTGGGACAGGACGTAAGATAAACCTATGGCAGCATGCTTGCCCTCCCTCCCTTCCCCTCCAGAAGGGAAACACTTTTTGCTTTGGCGAGCGTGGAGAGTGTGGCTGCTTAACCCAGTCACCTGTTCTGTCCTCTGCTCTTCTGTCTTCTACGTAGCCTGTCTGTTGCCTTTAGGTTTCCTGGTGAGAGTCAGACACTGATCCGTGATGTTCCCCAAACTTCAGTGGACACCAATTAGCTCTACAAGTCACCTCCTTAAAGTCCTTTTGTTGACTTGAGTCACTCCACCTTTGGGGCTCCCTCAAATATTCCTTTCACCGTCCCAATTTCCATACTTTGATATGGGCGAGGGAATAAGAATCAGGTAAACTTGACGCTTCCTGCATAGTGATTTTAAACCTTACTCAGCTTCTTGTTCTCTTTGTGCCTCCCCAGAAACTGGCACTAGAGCCCGCTTTTAACACCCAGCTACTAATGTGCATTCATTCATTCATGTTCTTTTCCTCAGCAGTTGAACCTATGATCAGCAGGTGAGTCCACTGAGGGTCTTTCCTTGGCATAAAGGATGATTTCAATCTTTGTCTCGACTGCATTAGATTCGACCTTCACTACCTTCTCTTTCGTTTTCTCCTTTTAAAATTCTTTTTCCTATAAAATTATAGGGGCAAAATGCAAGAAGCTATTTAAATGTTTCACATGGGTACAAACCCGGAGAAATGCAACCATTGGCTGGCAGGCAGCACTGTCCTGAGAAAGCTCCAAACGTTCTCTCATCAGGTGATGGATGAAAGTCCATATTCAGCACGAAAAAAGCTGTTCTGGGGTTCCAGGGTATCCTTCACAGAGTTGCTGATACTACCTGTAAAGATTGGTTTGGTTTACAATATTCTGCTTGCAACTGCTAATACATCCGAGAGGTTCACACCTTAGACACAATTACTAAGTGACATTTCCTTCCTTTTGAATAATACTGATCACTAAGAAGAGGTGCACTGAATAAATGGGAGTTTGTATCTACTGAGGGAGAAGAGAATTTTTGGATTGATCTTAGGGAATTTCCATCTGGATATCAGAGGTTGGTGGAATGATGGCGGGGGCACGTGAGAGGGTCTGACAATAGGCAGAAGAAGGTCTTTGGATAGAAGCCATCAGCACTTAACTGCCTACTTAGAAATTATGCCCAGTGGCTGCAGTGACCCCACCCTTTTACTGCCCTCTTTTCCCATCATTGGTTGGTGGTGCCCCCATTTTGACTCAGTTTTGCATTGCAGTTAGGTAATGTATGATGAAACAGGG
The DNA here is from genome assembly GCF_002007445.2 of Ailuropoda melanoleuca. NCBI lineage: Eukaryota > Metazoa > Chordata > Mammalia > Carnivora > Ursidae > Ailuropoda > Ailuropoda melanoleuca. The sequence goes on along the minus strand of NC_048238.1, from coordinate 25,577,099 downwards.
CCATTGACATGAGGGGGCGTGGCAGACTACTCTGAAGAGAAAAAAAAATTCATATATATTTTCTCCAGAAAACAGAATGTAAAAACAAGGAGAACCGAAGTAGGAAGGTAATAAATAGCAGAGGATGGGGGACAAAATAAGCAGGCAAAAGGGAAATCTGCAATATAACATGAATGTGAGATTTACCTAAAATAGTCTATAGTGTTATATTGTTTGTTTCACTCCTACTATATGGATACAAACGACCGCTGTATATTTCAAATAAGAGAGCCAAAATGTATCGTACCAAGCTCTGCTCTGAGTACTTTGCAGGGAGTATATCTTTCAATCCTTAGAATAGCTCTAGAAGCTAACTACTATCCCAGGTAAGTCAGGGCTCAGCAATTGGGTCTCTGCCCCGAACCCGGTCACTAGCGGGAGGCACGGCTGGAATGGGAAGGTCGTCCTGGAGGGTGAGTGCATCTCACCGCCTATCATTAGAGCGTACTGCCTCCAGTTTGGCTTCAGAAGTGAAACACAGGGAAGTCTATCTGCCACACTTTGTAATACATCGAACACACCTTACTTTAAAACCCAGTTAACTAAGACTACCTACGGGTTTTGACTGTTGGCAAATCTGATGGTTCTTCTGTTGCTGTTATATAGTTCTAATGGACAGATTTTCTGAAACAGAAATTGGGACCCAAGGTTTGACAAAGAGAGTTTCGTGTTTATGTGAAAAATTTTATGAAGATATAAAATGCCCAATGCATTTAATTATATGTTTTACATATCACCTTCATTGAAAAGAAAAATAAAGTCACATGAAATATGGTCCACGCAGAAAATACCAAACATATGCTTCTGGAAAACATCCTTTTCTCCTCTACAGCCACATCTTTTTGGTGCTCTCAGGTCCAGCCTTTACCCTTACTCATTTTGTCTCAATCCTTGTTTAGCTAAGGACTTTGAAGCCATTTCATGCTTCAGTGCAGAAAGGTAATTAATGTTGGGATTTTGACATTTAAAAACACACGTAGAGGATTTAATAACATTGATGTAATTACAATGCATTAAGTGGTTATTTTTTTTCTTACCTCCACAAAGTAATTGTAATAGAGTCTGATGCTACTATTATCATTGCTCTTTAAATTATAAACAAGGGAATTGCCAATGTGGAAAATGTATCCTAATTCAAATTAGGCATAACATGTAGAATAGTAAAATACAGGGAAACTTGCTTCCCTCATTTCCTTTCTTTCCAATATAAAATAAAAATGATTACTTTTAATTAGCCCCAAACCCACTCATACATATATCTGGTTAAATACTGTGAATTGTTTATTTGGCGGTCTTATAGCAGACAACATTTAAATAGTGGATGAATGATAAAGCCTGTCTAATCAATTGGATGACTGGTTGCATCTGTGGGTTCCATGACTAACTTGAGAATGGCATTTCTCATTCGCCATACCGAAACAAAAAAGACAACCAAAAAAACCCCCACCAAAATGAAACTAAATCCTCTGGTTTATAGTTTCATTATTTAGTTTTGTAATTGCTAACACAGTATTATGGGGTCTGTATGCAGACTACAGGTACTCGGGTATGAATTGGATCACTTTTAGAGGCAAGGCACATTCACTTACTGCTGCGCACACCACTCCCTGTGGTTGTGTGTGTGTATGTGTATATATAGATATAGATATAGATCCTATTTTCACTCATTTGGGTTATCTGCTGGGCTTCTAGGATCATGTGAGTTTATTACTCTTGACTGAGATAATGAAAGAAACCATCTAAATGTTATATCGGCCATTACATTAAAAAATAAAACCTTGAATACCTAAGCATATGTGTGAATGCCCCAATTATTCATTTCCTCTCAGCCCCAAATCCTCCATTTTTTGCCTTGCTTTGTGATATCAGAGGCACGCCCTATAAACTTGCATCTTTGCCAATGGTGCACTGTTGCTTTCAGCAATAGAGAAAGTTAAAGGGACACTGCCAGGCAATAGCACAGAAGACACTTTCCTTCCAGGTACTGGTCCCTCTTCCTTATTACTCAGCACAGGAGCCTAGCAGCCTGCCAGATCAGCACCAGCCAGCCACACCCTCAGTGTGCCACCAGCTGTGATCTGTGTCCTCCCACAAGTTTCTTCCATCCTGGAGGGTGCCTGTTCCTGCCCTCTTTGAAGAGGTCTGAACCTCAGTCTTAGTGGGGGTGGACGCTCCGCTAAGTTATTGTGCTTATTTTGTCAATTCTTCTCAGGCTAGATACTGTAGGTGTGTCAGAACTTGCTATCCCTAGACCCCTTGGAGTCTTCTTTTACCCCATTTAGTGTTCAACTCCTTTTTATTAATTATTAATTCTTTATGCTAATCTTCTCTGTGCAAATTATGATGATGTTTCTGTTTCCTCACTAGACCCCAACTGATAGAGTGAGCAACTGAGGTCTATAGAATTTTATTCTAGATAAAATGCACCAAAAATTCTTACAGACAAAGTTAACAAAGTGTTCCAGGAAATATAAGTTGAAGCATGGGGACACCTGGGTGGCTCAGTCGGTTAAGCATCTGCCTTCGGCTCAGGTCATGATCCCAGGGTCCTGGAATTGAGTCCCACATTGGGCTCCCTACTCATCAGGAAGTCTGCTTTTCCCTCTCCCTCTGCCTGCCACTCCCCCTGCTTGTGCTCTCTCTCTCTCTCTCTCTCTGTCAAATAAATAAATAAATAAAATCTTAAAAAAATAATTTGAAGCATGATCTATTGTATGCCAAGTTTTATTTCTATGTATGTAAATTGAAGTCTACTTCTTCAAATGTTATTTAGTATCAGTATACTTTAATGAAGGCTAATGGCAATAGCTGTCTTATAAACAGGAAGCTGAAAATTCGAAGGGGTACATGAACCCCAATGTTTATAGCAGCATTATCAACAATAGCCAAACTATGGGTAGAGCCCAAATGTCCATCGACTGATGAATGGATAAAGAAGAAGTGGTGTATATATGCTATGGAATATTACTCAGCCATCGAAAAGAATGAAATCTTGCCATTTGCAATGGCATGGATGGAGCTAGAGTGCATTATGCTCAATAAAATAAGTCAGTCAAAGAAAGACAAATACCATATGATCTCACTCATATGTGGAATTTAAGAAAGAAAACAGATGAACATATGGGAAGGGGGAAAGAAAAAAAGGAGAGAGGGAAACAAGCCATCAGAAACTCTTAACGATAATGAAGCATCGAACTTTGCATCGGAATCCGGGGATGTACTGTATGGTGACTAACATAATATAATAATAAAATAAAAATTAAAAAAAAAAGAAACTCTTAACGATAGAGAACAAACTGAGAGTTGATGGAGGGAGGGCATGGGGGATGGACTAGATGAGTGATGGGGATTAAAGTGGGCACTTGTGATGAGCACTGGGTGTGGTATGTAAATGATGAATCACTGAATTCTGCTCCAGAAACCATTATTGCACCGTAAGTTAACTAAGTAAAATTAAAAAGAAAAAAAAAGCAGAAGCTGAAAACCAGGAACATGAATTTTCAGCCTAAGATATCTGAAGTTGTGTTAAGTAAGACTCTGAAGAAAAATCCATCTCTAGGACTACACATGCAGAGCATACCAGATAGGTGGGGTCTTGCCCTCAGTGATCATTTTATCCACATGCCAACAAAATGTCAGGAAATTACACTTAGATGCTTTGAGTGTCCTTTTTTCTAAGAACATTTTTTTCTCTTTGTATGTAGGTGAGGATTTGCCAATCAATGATCATTTGGATTTCTGCATGCAATTCCATTCTCTGCTTGAGATCCTCCGAGTTATGCACCAGGGTTTGGGCTCTGATGCTGCTGTGTATTTGTTTTTCTGCTCTGGTTTCAGCGCATGCTGATGGCAAGTTAAATCAAGAAAACCCTCAGTCTTTAATTCCATCAAGATGTGAATGTTGAAGAAAGGTAAAGATACAGAGGAAACTTGAGCCTGGCTGTACAGGAGAGTACTCCTTCTCCTTTGGGGAGGGTGTCTAGATGTAAGTTGAATGTGTGATACAAGGATGCGTGCGAGACAGCCCCGTAAACTCATCTGCTGACAGTGCACATGAAGACTTGACTAGGAAATTTCCATTAAGAAGACCAGAGACATAAACACATTTTAACAACTAGTAAAACTCCTTTCCATATTAAAGCAGCCAGGTATACCAGTTATTTCCTCCCCCAAAATGGTAGGGGTTGTGTATGGTCAGGCAAGGGTTTTCAGTCAGCAAGTAATTAAAGCAAGTAACTTCAGAGTTCATTCGATACAAGTCATACATACACTACCGAATCTCTATAATGTGCAACCTCCTGTGCCCTGAAGAAGCTTAATGTTTGATGGGTGGGCAGATAGTGGGCCCTGAAGTATTCCACGATTAATGCTTCACAGCTAAACGCTAACCCACAGCTACTGCATTTTGACTGTGATTGAGATAGAAATCAACCCTTGCTCTTATACTTTCATTTTTCTTCCCTCTGCGGTGCACCTCCAGTTTGTATCAATGGTTTTACTCTAGCTCAAGGCAAAGTAAAGCAAGAAGTGGGATAATTCTGAAATGGTATAAAAAAAGAGTTTGACTCTTTGTTTGAAAATATTTAGATAATTGACTTGCAACCATGTTTGTTGCACCAGGAGATGCCCTTCATTAACTCTGAACTGGCAAATCTGTGACACACACCTTAGTGCGAGCCATTTAGACAGAATAACTTTGACCATGCTGCGTTGATGGCATTCATACCATGATCAGCTCCTTCTTCATAGAGGCCATTTAACACTTACTTTGCATATATGCCAGACATACATAGGTATACCCAAAGCTAGATTATTTGCCCAAATCTGAGAAGGCAAAATCCTATGAAAGGCCTTTTACTGGTTAATATCTCTCTCCCTCAAAATACAGACTTGTACCATTTTAAGTGAAAGTTGTCTGTCTCCTGTAAGTACCCTGGACTGCCCCCACATTATTCCAGAGGTATTCATTTCATTTAACAGATTAAAATATAAATTAGAGGCCTTTAAGTACTTTTTAAGGGACTTTAGCAATGGCAGGGCATCAAGGTCTCTTATCCTGGAAATGTACAAGTCACCAATTCAGATCAGCAGAAAAAAGTCTGCCTTAACTTTGGGATACCTGAGCCCAATTTTTAAAAAATAAGTCGAGTCTCTATCTACTGAGCTAGCCAGGTGACTGTCCATCAGCAGATGAATGGATAAAGAACATGTAGTATATACATACAATGGAATCTTACTCGGCCTTAAAAAAGAAGGAAATCCTGCCATTTGTGACAACGTGGATAAACCTGGAGGACCTTATGCTAAGTGAAATAAACCAGTCACAGGACAAATACTGGGTGGTTCTACTTACAGGATGTACCTAAAATATTCAAACTCATAGAAGCAGAGAGGAGAATAGTGGCTACCAGGAATTGGGGAGAGGAGGTAAGAAGGAGTTGTTTAATTGGTATAAACATTCGGTTATGCAAGACAAATTCGTTCTGGAAGTCTGCTGTATAGCACAGTGCCTACAGCCAAGAATACTGTATGGTTCACTTAAAAACGTGTCAAGAGGATATATCTTGTGCTAACTAATCTTACCACCAAAACAAAAACAGAACAAAAACAACAAAAAACCTAAAAGGCCACAGGGAAACTTTTGGAGGTGATGGATTTGTCTCTTACCTTGATTTTGGTGATGGTTTCACAGCTGCATGCACATGTCTGGACTCATCAAACCATATGTGTTAGAAATGTGCAGTTTTGAAGGAAGAGAAAAGATGGTGGAGGAATAGGGGACCCCTTTTTCAGCTGGTCCCTGAGTCAAGCTGGATATCTACCAGACCATCCTGAACACCCACAGAATCAGCCTGAGACGCAGGAAAATACATCTGGATCTCTACAAATGAACATCTCCAATGCTGAACATTGAGGTACGAAGTGGGGAGCCGTGAATCCGTGCACAGATATCAGAAGATAAACGGAAGGGGGAGGGAGCTGCCGTGCTCCGGTGCCAGGAAGCAGTAGCCACTTGCACGGGGGAGCGTGCCAGACTTGCTGACGGGCACCTGCGAAAGAGTGGACTGAGACCGTGAGCCTGGGAACACGCGTGCGACCAGACTGAAAACCGGAGCTCTGGAGTGCTCACTGGAACCGGACTAAAACCGGGAGTTCAGGAGCATGCACACATCCAAACTGAAAACCGGAGCTCCAAAGTGCTCACTGGAACCGGACTGATACAGGGAGCTCGGGAACCCATGCGCGACCAGACTGAAAACCAGCACTCCGGAGCATGCACAAACCACACAGAAACAGGGAGCTCGGGAGCGCGTGCGGGAACTGGGGGCGGCTAGCAGTGTTAGAAGCACAGAGGACAGAGACATGCCGGCCCTGGAAGTGAGGGCTGCAACAGCAGCTGTGGGGCGCACAACCCGGGACGCTGTGGGGTTTTTAGCAGCACCGACAGAAACAGAGTTAAAGTGGCCAAGAGAGCTCAGTGGAGAGCATACTGTGATCTCTCTGTTCTGAGACAGAGGCTGGGATATAGCCACTGCTGCTCTGACTCTCAGAAGAGTCACAGAAAATCGACAGGGAAAGCTGCCAGAGAACAAAAGCCCGGAAATACCAGCTCACATTGTGCCCAACCCCATCACCCCTCGCAGGGGACCCAGCAACTCTGCCCAACCAGGGTTGCCTGAGTATCAGCGCGGCAGGCCCCTCCCCTAGAAGGCAGGCTGAAAAATCAAGAAGCCCACATCCCTAAGGTCCCTATAAAACAAGTGCACACTGCCTGGGGTCCCGGTCAATAATTTGGGCTCTGGGCATCCCTGCAACCTCTCCTCATCAGAATGATGAGGAGAAGAAATCCCCCCCAGCAAAGAAAAGATAATGAGTCTATGGCCTCTGCCACATAACTGATGGATATGGATATAACCAAATTGCCAGAAATGGAGTTCAGAGTAACAAAGGTCAAGATGATGTGTAGGCTTGAAAAAATATTAACGAAAATATTAATGAGAATATAGAATCTCTAAGGGTGGAAATGAGAGCGAATCTGGCAGAAATTAAAAATGCTATGAGTCAAATGCAGTCTAAACTGGACGCTCTGACGGCCAGGGTCAATGAGGCAGAAGACCAAATTAGTGAATTGCAGGATGGGACGGTAGAACAGAAAGTTAAAACAGAAACTTGGCTCAAAAAAAATCCAATCTCAAGAATGTAGATTACAGGAGATTACTGACTCAATGAAACGTTCCAATGTCAGAATCATCGGCATCCCTGAGGGGGTGGAGAAAGAGAGAGTTCTAGAAGAGATAGTTGAACAAATTGTAACGGAGAACTTCCCTAATCTGGCAAAGGAAACAAGCATTCTGCTTCCAAGAAGCAGAGAGGACCCCTCCCAAGCTCAATGAGAACATACCTACACCATGTCACGTCATAGTGCAATTCACAAATATTAGATCCAAGGATACAGTATTGAAACCGGCCAGGGGGAAGAAAATCTTTACGTACAGAGGGGAAAATATCAGAATAACGTCAGACCTGTCTACAGAGACCTGGGCAGGCTAGGAAGGGTTGGCAGGGTATTTTCAAAGCTCTATCTGAGAAGAACATGCAGCCAAGGATCCTTTATCCAGCAAGGCTGTCATTCAGAATTGATGGAGAGATGAGGACCTTCCAGGATCGGCAGAAACTGAAGGAATTTGTAACCCCCAAACCAGCCCTACAGGAGATATGAAGGGGTGTTCTATAAAAGTAAAAAGGCCCCAAGAGTGATACAGAACAGAAATTTACAATCTATAGAAACAAAGACTTCACAGGCAACATGACATCATTGAAATCATATATCTCAATAATTACTCTCAATGTGAATGGCCTAAATGCTTCCATAAAACACCACAGGGTTGCAGATTGGATAAAAAGACATGACCCATTCATTCCCGTCTACAAGAGACTCATTTTGAACCTAAAGATACATACAGACTGAAAGTGAAGGGATGGAAAACCATTTTTTATGCCAATGGTCCTCAAAAGAAAGCTGGGGTAGCAATTTTCATATCAGACAGATTAGATTTTAAACTAAAGACTGTAGTGAGAGATACAGAAGGACACTATATTATTCTTAAAGGATGTATCCAACAAGTGGATATGACAATTATAAATATCTATGCCCCCAATAGGGAAGCAGCTAGATACACAAGCCAACTCTTCACCAGAATAAAGAGACATATAGATAATAATACGTTAATAGTAGGGGACCTCAACACTCCACTCTCAGCAATAGACAAATCACCTAAGCAGAAAATCAACAAAGAAACAAGAGGTTTGAATGACATACTGGACCAGATGGACCTCATAGATATATATAGAACACGACAGCCCAGAACAACAGAATACTCATACTTTTCGAATGCACATGGAACTTTCTCCAGAATAGACCATATACTGGGTCACAAAACAGGTCTCAACCGATACCAAAAGACTGAGATTATTCCCTGCATATTCTCAGACCACAATGCTTTGAAACTGGAACTCAATCACAAGGAAAAATTTGGAAGAAACTCAAACACTTGGAAACTAAGAACCATCCTGCTCAAGAATGATTGGGTAAACCAGGAAATTTAAAATCAGTTGAAACAATTTCTGGAGACCAATGAGAATGAAAACACATTGGTCCAAAACCTATGGGACACTGCAAAGGCGGTCCTAAGGGGAAAATACATAGCCATCCAAGCCTCACTCAAGAGAATAGAAAAATCTAAAATGCATTTTTTGTATTCTCACCTCAAGAAGGTGGAGCTGGAACAGAAGAACAGGCCTAACCCACACACGAGAAGGCAGGTGATCAAGATTAGAGCAGAGATCAATGAATTAGAAATCTGGAGCACAGTAGAGCAGATCAACAGAACTAGAAGCTGGTTCTTTGAAAGAAGAAATAAGATTGCTAAGCCACTGGCAAGACTTATTCAAAAGAATAGAGAAAGGACCCAAA
>NC_048238.1:25477433-25568046 GCF_002007445.2 Ailuropoda melanoleuca | reverse complement strand
ATGACTGAAAAGGGAGAGGTCACGACCAGCACCATTGAAATTGCAAGGATTATTAGAAACTTTTATCAACAGCTATATGCCAAAAAACTAAACAACCTGGAAGAAATGGATGCCTTCCTGGAAACCTATAAACTACCAAGACTGAAACAGGAAGAAACCGATTATTTAAACAGACTGATTAATTATGAAGAGATTGAGCAGTGATCAGAAACCTCCCCAAAAACAAGAGTTCAGGGCCTGACGGATTCTCTGGGGGAATTCTACCAAACATTCAAAGAAGAAATAATACCTATTCTCCTGAAGCTGTTTCAAAAAATAGAAACAGAAGGTAAACTACTGNTTTCTTAAATAGGCCAATTAACTATGAAGAAATTGAGTCAGTGATAAACAACCTTCCAAATAATAAAACTCCAGGCCCAGACGGTTTTCCTGGGGAATTCTACCAAACATTCAAAGAAGAAATAATACCTATTCTCCTAAAGCTATTTCAAAAAATAGAAACAGAAGGAAAGCTACCAAACTCATTCTATGAGGCCAGTATTACCTTGATCCCCAAACCAGGCAAAGACCCCCTCAAAAAGGAGAATTACAGACCAATTTCCCTCATGAATATGGACAACAAAATTCTCAACAAGATCCTGGCTAATAGAATCCAACAGTACATTAAAAGGATTATCCATCAAGACCAAGTGAGATTCATCCCTGGGATGCAAGCATGGTTCAACACTCGCAAATCAATCAATGTGATACATCATATCAACAAGAAAAGACTCAAGAACCATATGATCCTCTCAATTGATGCAGAAAAAGCATTTGACAAAATACAGCATCCTTTCCTGATTAAAACCCTTCAGAGTGTAGGAATAGAGGGTACATTCCTCAATCTCATAAAAACCATCTATGAAAAGCCTGCAGCAAATATCATTCTCAATGGGGAAAAGCTGAAAGCCTTTCCATTAAGATCAGGAACACGACAAGGATGCCCACTCTCGCCACTATTATTCAACATAGTACTAGAAGTCCTTGCAACAGCAATCAGAAGACAAAAAGGGATCAAAGGTATCCAAATCGGCAAAGAAGAAGTCAAACTGTCTCTCTTTGCAGATGACATGATACTCTATATGGAAAACCCAAAGGAATCCACTCCCAAACTATTAGAAGTTATAGAACAATTCAGTAAGGTGGCAGGATACAAAATCAATGCTCAGAAATCAGTTGCATTTCTATACACGAATAATGAGACTGAAGAAAGAGAAATTAGGGAATCCGTTCCATTTACAATAGCACCAAAGACCATGCGTTACCTTGGAATTAACTTAACCAGAGACGTAAAGGACCTATATCCTAGAAACTATAGATCACTTTTGAAAGATATTGAGGAAGACATAAAAAGATGGAAAAATATTCCATGCTCATGGATTGGAAGAATTAACATAGTTAAAATGTCCATACTACCCAGAGCAATCTACACTTTCAATGCTATCCCGATCAAAATACCGAGGACATTTTTCAAAGAACTGGAACAAATAGTCCTTAAATTTGTGTGGAACCAGAAAAGGCCCCAAATCGCCAAGGAATTGTTGAAAAGGAAAAACAAAGCTGGGGGCATCACAATGCCGGATTTCGAGCTGTACTACAAAGCTGTGATCACAAAGACAGCATGGTACTGGCACAAAAACAGACACATCGACCAATGGAACAGAATAGAGAACCCAGAAATGGACCCTCAGCTCTTTGGGCAACTAATCTTTCACAAAGCAGAAAAAAACATCTGGTGGAAAAAAAGACAGTCTCTTCAATAAACATGCTGGGAAAATTGGACAGCTACATGCAAAAGAATGAAACTTGACCACTCTCTCACACCATACACAAAAATAAACTCCAAATGGATGAAAGACCTCAATGTGAGACAGGAATCCATCAAAATTCTAGAGGAGAACATAGGCTGCAACCTCTTTGACATCAGCCACAGCAACTTTTTTCATGACACATCTCCAAAGGCAAGGGAAAGAAAAGAAAAAATGAACTTGTGGGACTTCGTCAAGATAAATAGCTTCTGCACAGCCAAGGAAACAGTCAAAAAAACTAAGAGACAGCCCACGGAATGGGAGAATATATTTGCAAAGGACACCACAGATAAAGGACTGGTATCCAAGATCTACAAAGAACTTCTCAAACTCAATACACGAGAAACAAATAAACAAATCATAAAATGGGCAGAAGATATGAACAGACACTTTTCCAATGAAGACATACAAATGGCTAACAGACACATGAAAAAATGTTCAAAATCATTAGCCATCAGGGAAATTCAAATNGACACTACAGATAAAAGACTGGTATCCAAGATCTACAAAGAACTTCTCAAACTCAATACACGTGAAACAAAAAACCAAATCAAAAAATGGCAGAAGATATGAACAGACACTTTTCCAATGAAGACATACAAATGGCTAACAGACACATGAAAAAATGTTCAAAATCATTAGCCATCAGGGAAATTCAAATCAAAACCACACTGAGATACCACCTTACGCCAGTTAGAATGGCAAAGATAGACAAGGCAAGAAACAACAATTGTTGGAGAGGATGTGGAGAAAGGGGATCCCTCCTACATTGTTGGTGGGAATGCAAGTTGGTACAGCCACTCTGGAAAACAGTGTGGAGGTCCCTTAAAAAGTTAAAAATTGAACTACCCTATGACCCAGCCATTGCACTACTGGGTATTTACCCCAAAGATACAGACGTAGTGAAGAGAAGGGCCATATGCACCCCAATGTTCATAGCAGCATTGTCCACAATAGCTAAATTGTGGAAGGAGCCGAGATGCCCTTCAACAGATGACTGGATTAAGAAGATGTGGTCCATATATACAATGGAATATTACTCAGCCATCAGAAAGAACGATTACCCAACATTTGCAGCAACATGGACGGGACTGGAGGAGATTATGCTAAGAAATAAGTCAAGCAGAGAAAGACAATTATCATATGGTTTCACTCATTTATGGAACATAAGGAATAGCAGGAAGATCAGTAGGAGAAGGAAGGGAAGAATAAAGGGGGGATAAACGGAAGGGGGAATGAACCATGAGAGACTGTGGACTCTGGGAAAAAAACTGAGGGCTTTGGAGGGGAGGGGGGTGGAGGAATGGGATAGGCTGGTGATGGGTATTAAGGAGGGCACGTATTACATGGTGCACTGGGTGTCATATGCAAATAATCAATCATGGAACATTGCATCAAAAACTAATTATATACTGTATGGTGACTAACATAATAAAAATTATTTTTAAAAAGTGAAAAAAAAGAAATGTGCAGTTTTTTGTACATAAAAAAAGAAAAAACAAGTCAAAACACAAGTCAACGAACATCTCCAACCATGTGCCATCTGTTGCAGTGGTTTCATTCTAATATTTTAAAAGGTCTAACACTTTTCTAAAGAACCACGAGACTTGAGTCTTTTCTCAGGTTGTCTCATCTTCCCAATGTTCCATCTGAGAGTTCAAATTCTGGCCACTTTTCAAAGCCATTTCAAATAATCCTTTCTCCAGGAAACTATTTTATCTGTCAAACCAATATAATCTCTTCTCCTCCTCAGTACTTCCTAATTTTTTTAATTTTTGTAACGTCAAAGAGTACCATAAGAGTGAAAAACCACCTTCCTCTCTAATGTTTTGTTTTGTTTTTATTAATGTATCGGGAAGATAGACTGCTCTGTTTTCATTAATGTGAGGGGGCAGGAAGATTGCTTGAATGATGCTTCCTAAAAGACAAATATAATTTTTCTGTTAAATCATTCCAGTGATGAGGCCCAAACTCACTTCAACATTGGAAAATTATAAACGAAAAGTGAAAATCCTCAAAGATTTACGTGCAAAATTACGCCCTGCCTCCAGCTATGCCTCCGCACCAGTGTCAGGAACCCTTCCTTCCTTAGAATGTAGATGGGTCCTCCTGCAATCCTCTCCCGTTCTGAATAGTGTCAGCTGCAGGGCACCTCAGTGGAAATCTCTTTGCAAGTCTTTTCAGAGCTCAGAAAGCAGGCAGCAGCTGAAAGCGGATGGGGGTGGGGAAGCTTTCCTTGCCTCGCAGGCAGACCGGGAGAGCTGCCTCACAGGCTGCAACACTGCACTGTGGCTGGCACACAGAGTGTCCCTGATGTACTCCTTCAAGTTCAAGATGACATTTGGGAAGGTGGGGGTGGTTTTCCTCCTCTCCAGGGCCCCTGCAATAACTCCTCTCAGCTTCCCATCGAACCTCAAGTGCCTGAGTGATGTTTTCCACCTCCCAGATCTACTTTATATCATTTTCTTTTCTCCAAGTATAAGGATCTAACATGAGGTAAGGGTTAAACTACCTAATGGAGAACAGAAGGAAACTTTCATCCTGTTAGAACGTTGACACTGGGGAGGGGAGGAGGAATTAAGTAAATGACAATTTACTAAAATTCCTTCTGTGAAAAAAAAAAGTTCTATATTTGCAGCAGTAATGTGTTGGGTTTGGCAGGCCAGCATCCATTTACTTTTGCTCAAAACGCTTGAGAATTACTTCTTCCTCATTGAATGCAGTCTGAGGCCTGTGAACAGGGGCTCTGTCCTACTCCACCTAAGGGGTGGGCAAGTGACCCAATCCAAATCAGTGTAAATCTTGGCCAGAGAAATAAAGATTGACAATGGCTGGAATTTCATTCCTCGCTGGGGTGGGAGGTTGAGGGAGGGATCTTCTGACTGTCCCAGCTGCTGATTCCTGCTTGGCAGCTTGAAAGACAGATCCTTGGTCCTGGCCCATATAAAAACCTAGCCCCTGATAGTGTTCCACATACACTCTGCTTAACTTCAGCAAAATGAGATTACTTGTATTGCTTAAAACCAAAGAACCTTCATTATTTAATGATATAACTCAGAAAAATAAGCCATGGAAAGATTACTGATATCTTAAGGGTATTAGGCCCTTATTACCTGGTCGATGGTTTGCCCAACAACGTAACAAGAATAGCACCAAGTATATCAACATTAAGTATGTAAGGGGAGCCATGTGATTTGGTGCGCTTCACAGACAATTATGGGTAGCCTTTGAAAATATTTTGGACACTTCAAAGAGAGCTGACAAACAGTGCTTTGTAATGGTTCTAAACCTCAGGCATCAACAAACTAAATGATGAAGGCATGAATTCCTCCTCTTCTTTTTTACATAAGATTGCTTGCAGTAATAAACACTGGTATAGTCGGAGATGTCAACCATACGCTGTCTGAACGGAAAGCCAGAACAATTTGTTCCCATGTAAAATTTATACCATTAGTTGGAGAATTTGTAGTCCTGTGGAAAGATAATTTCTTTTAAAACATTTATAGGCGATAAAAAATATAAGCCAGCAATTTTGGACTGATTCACTTATTAATGTACTTTGTCATGCAGAAGTTTCAATGCCAGTGTGCTTTTCTATAAAGGGCTCAAGTGCTTTAGGACTGAGGTTTCTTTGCTGTTTCAGCAAAGGTAAAAACAACACCATCACCACAATAAATAAACCATGTTGAGGGTACGGTGGCATCACAACATAAGGCCATACACTGAAAATCAACTGTACCGAATGCTTCCCTTAAAAATCCCTGAGGGAAGGCACCCCTTTGGAGATCATCACGGCGTTGCCTGTGACTACAGTAAGTGTGACACCACTTTGTCCTGCACTATTAAAATAGATTGCTCTTTCATAGGTGAGCACCAGATTAAACAGTTTTCTCATGCTTCAGGCTTATGTTTGGCCAAAAAATGAAAAAGAGCTTTTATAAAACAATAGAACCAGATCCACGGAGGCGAGATGCTTCCACCGTCAGAGCTACTGGGACACAGACCATGAGAAAGATGCTACCTCCCAGGGCTAACGTAGCCAGAACTGTGTATGCATTGAAATTTTGGCAAGTGGACTTCTCAAAAGTCACATCTGTGGTTGACATGGCTCCACTGTAGACTAGCAACCGATCCTTAAGGCAGATCTTAACTCAACCCAAGCTTGCTTTATTGTACTTTACTTTGGTTTATAACTCCATCTTGTGGTTTATTTTATTAGCTTGTAATCGGCTGGTAATTTGACTGCCATCCAAAGTTAGTTGATTAAACAATAATAGCTACCGCTGTAGATAATGTGAAAGATTCTTAACAAACTTTACCAAATTTAACCCTGAAAGGTAGGCATTATTATCTCTGTTGCATGGAGTTTTAAAAAGAAATCTGGGCTTTTGTTTTCCCAGACAGTATTGTGTTGATGGTGCCAACATTTGCCCCCCACTTACCTAAAACTTTTGTTGCCAATCATATTTCCTCAAAATTGGACGTATTTAACAACATCAATATGATACCCATTATGTTTTGCTGTCCTGGGGTAAGTGTCTCTTTAACATGCCTTTCCAACTCTTTGTGGTTGGAGGACAGTCTTTCCTGTGTAACAGGTATGAACCTCAACCTAAAATTAAGTTGTTGAAGAAATATCCAGTTGTTTATTTCTTTAAATCGAATCAGAACTGACCCCAAGCGTAAACCCACAGGGCCAGTGAGATATTCAACCCCAATCATTCTTCAGACTTCCCGTCTCGCAGTATTGGCCCCCAAGCCTGGGTCTAATGGCGATCTCTTAGCTGCTTGCAGTCTTAATGCCCCTCCCTGTTACTCCCTTGCCAAGTTTGAAACACAGAAATCTTCAGCAAGGCTGGAAACCATGTAGTTCAAGTCTGGCATCATCTGTGATCTTGCCAAATCCCTGTAAAATTGCTGCGAAAGAGTGTCCTGATCTTACATGCCAGCAAGACAACTCTGAAAGTCTGAAAAAGTCAAAAATAGAGAGATTCTGCACTCCAGCTACTCTCCGAATATCAGCAATTTCTCACTCCTTTTTATAGAGACAAGAAACGCCTTGGACCCCAGCAGGATTTGACAATTTCTATAGATCAGTGACTTCTGGGTGGTTTTCATTCTTCTCTGTACTGAATGAAAGCTTTAATGGTATTTATCCTGTTCCTGATTTACTATTGCTTATCCAACGTATATCTCGAACCACAAAAGGAACATCTGGATCTTGTGGAGAAGAGTGCAGATCACCCGAGATCCTGAATACTCAGTTGTATTCAGAGACTGGATTGCACTTGGGTTATCTTGCTTGAGGAGGGGGGTTAATGTGTTCTGTATGTGGAAGAGGGAAGTGGATATATAGTGAGAAGAATAAACACTGGAAGAGGCTGGCTCTCTGTTCTAAATTGAGGGCTTTTTCTTCCTGGACACACAGCTAGAATATACCACTGAGTGTAACTTCTCACTTCGTCGTTAGGTGTGGGCATATGATGGCATTCTCACCAACGAGATACAAGCAGAAGTGGTATGTGCCACTTCCAAGCTGTTGCCTCCATACCGTATCATTGATATCCTCTGTGCTTTTTCTTCTTCTTGATGCAGATGAGCACAGTTGTCTTGGAAGCCACTTTTGGAAGACAGAGATTATAATCAGTCCAGGATGCAGATATGTGCAACATGAGGATTCCGAGCAGTTTCAGATTAATCTCCATGTGTAGTAGGTAAGAATCTTATTCAACAAGATTAGATATGTAAGAAACATTCACATGTTATCTGAGTTAAATAAAATTAAACCTGAATCCAAATCTAAGCTCCATCCCACCAGGCTGCTTTTATTAAGGCTTCTAGATAGTGTGTTCAGGTGGCAATTCTGCTTCCCAGGCACGTTTGTGACTCACCTGGTGAGTCTGAAAGCCCATGCGCATAAGACCCAGACTCCTCGAGCCTATCCCAAGCCACACCTCTAAGGCTGTCATGTGACTGTGGGACTGCCTCTGAATTATGCGTGCATCCTTGCTCTCCACAGGTCCCTCGACTTCTGTCCAATCCCAGCACCGATCTCAATTTTTCTCTCTCACTTTCCCTCCCTTCTTCAAAAGCCATGTCTGTCTCTCCTCACATGAGTTGTGGGACAGGCAAAATGTCATTTAATGGCCAGGGACAGCCAATGACTTTAGCCATCCTATCTCTACGTGTTCTGTAAAAATCCATCAGGCAAATTACAAAACCTGACCAACTGTTTGAAATGAGGGAAGGGAAAAGTATGCAGGAAACATTACTATTTCAAAAGAACCGTCATGGTACATCTTTATCAAACACTCTGGATTGTTTCCTCAAGGTGTACCTGGGGCTAGTCTCCATAGGGACACTCCAGCTAATGCTCACTAAATGATCACATAAAACATTGACCTCTAATTTATAAATGTTTCTACTAGCCCAGGACTGATTGGTTCTATCGACATGAATTGAATACACTTCTGTATATTAACTTGATCAAACAATTTATACGGGTTCTTGGATGTTTGTTTATTTGTCTGAAGGTTGACAAGTTTTAAGAAGTGTAATAGCAACTGGACTTTGTGTAAGAATTCTGTGAAGCCTAAAGAAAAATGTTAAATGACATATGAAAAGAGAAATCCAATAAACTATGAGCTCAAAATCAACTCTGAAAATAGAGGTGGGCAAAGAGCACTAAAGAAGAAAAAAGGCCACTAGGAATCAGAAAAAATAAGAGGGATGAGTCCAACAAATGCCAATAATCAATAGTCTATAATCCCTGTGGGTGAGCAGATGGTAAGTATGTGACAACTGTGAGCAGGGAAATGCAGAATCCTGGGGACGGGACTGACACACAAAGAGGAAACACTCAGAATCCTGTAAGGAAGGAAAAGGCCTCACTTCACTCCATCTCAGAGACACCTGCTCCGTAACGAAAGCTGCTGCCTGGGAGACATGAGAAACACCTACTCCACAAAGAAGATAAACGATCGTATCGTTCAGCAATGGCACTTGTCTCAGTGGGTCCCTAGATCAAATCTCTGCCTGGAATGGTTTCTCATTCTTTGAATGCTCAGTTGGAGAAATAAAGTGTGCTGCTGTTTCATTATTAATTCTTAAAACATGCCGAAATGCATGTTGACACAGAGCACCTAGGTTTTCTTGTAAGTTCTCAGTAGATAAGTTAGTCTTCTATAACCCATCCCACCCTCATGCACTGATGAGATAAAGTAAACACTTAGAGAATAACACAGTACGCTGTGCAGTTTGGCTAGAGTACAAGGTGCTATTTATTAGTAATTTTTATTTAACTTTGATTAAATAATTAGTAATTGTTCGTTGTGCAAAAACTATCAAAACAGTAGATATTGGAGTGGGATCTTCAGACATGAGAAGTGGGCCCACCAAGGATGGCTTTATAGGAAAAGGAGACCTTGGTGGGGGTCTGGAAGATTCAGCAGAATATAGGGCTATGGGAAGGAAAGGAGGACATACTAAGACCCCAGTGAGCATTCTGAGTGTGATTTGGATTTGGCATTCTACACACACCATTCATAAACTTGTAAATTGTTATTACTACCGGAAAGGAGGAGAGTTTTCCGGAGCATGCTGAGGGCCTCTTTTAATCCTCATGCAATTTAATAATGTATCTGAGATACTACAACCAACTGTTATGTTTCCCTGGAACTCCTTATTTGGTGCATCTGCTTTTAGACAAAACAAATATTAGCCAAGGTTTGATATTAAATTTATGTAGATTTTGATGCAATACTTGCTAAATATAAATACAATGTACTGTATCTCAATGTCTTCGAAGTAATGCATCAAGTGTGTGAATCCTCGAGTGAAAAGTGGCAGCAAAAAAAAAAAAAGTAATGCTAAAATCAGTACAAGAGGAAATGAAATGGCTATACTAATTTGGTAGAAACCTACAAAATGCAATAGCCCATAGAGAACATGTTTACCATTTTAATGCACTGGTAGAAACTGAGTGTGAGGCAAATATTCAGAAAGCAGACTTAGTTCAAAGTATTTGTTTTTTCATATCCTAAATATTTTTCTCCAAGTTCTTATTTTAATTCACTAGTTAGCATACAGTGTAATAGCAGTTTCAGGAGAATTCAGTGATTCATCAGTTGCATATAACACCCAGTGCTCATCACAAGTGCCCTCCTTAACGCCCATTACACATTTAGCCCATCCCCCCACCTCCCCTCCAGCAACCCTCAGTTTGTTCCCTAGAGTTAAGAGTTTCTTAGGTTTGCCTCTCTCAAGACACATATACTACACTGTTTTGGAGACCTAATAATTATGAGAGATGAGGAAAATGAGTAGGTTGCCATGACTAAGGGCATATGATCAAAATCGTAGCATTGTACTTAGAAAATTACAAATACAATCTTAACTTTGAATAATATATATGACCTACGACAATGACAACCATCCTAACTTTTTTATACTAAAAAATATAACCAGAGTACACATAAAATAACTAAAGCATCTTAGAACTAACAGAGTGAAATATTTATGGCTTACGCCCTATCTCCATCCACTGTAGGATTGTTTTTGCTGTATCACTCACAGATGGCCAGACACCTTCTGCTTGAACAGGTGTAGTATCTCTCACTGTTTCTCTAGGAAGTCTATTTTGTACAGCTGTAGTTCATGGGAAGCTTTGCCTTCTGCTTAGCTAGAGTTTACCTCCCTGTGACTTATTTTTTGATCTAAGTTTTGCTCTCTGAAGCTTCAAAGGAATAGTTTAATTCAAATCAGTTCAATTAGTGAGTATCATAGAGTAGCTCTGTCAGAGACTGAGGTAGATGCTGGCATACAAAGATGAATAAGCCACATTTCTTTACCTCTCTCTTCAGACTGGACAGCTATTCAAATTCCAAAAGACAAATTTCACATCCTCCTTGAGTCTTCCCTCTAAATCAAAGATCTCCAGGTCTCTGAACCACATTAAGATCCTTTACATTCCTAATCACTCAATTTCTACATATGCATGATTAAATTACTAATTAATTACAATTAAAATTGTAATATAGCACTATTAGATGGGGGCTTTTCCTGCTCTAATAAGTTGCTTCTGAAAACACACCCTCTATATAGGATTCGCTGGGGAAGTGGGTACAAAAAAAGAGTCTAACGGTCCCTTAGCTGATCTCTTCCTATTCCAGGATATAGAAGAAGTGACAGAAAACAGTCAATGGGGCTCAGGCACCATAAATCTCAAATTGGAAAGAATATACACCCTGAAGTTCAGGGATGAGACACTTGTCTTTAGTAGTTTTTACCTAACATATTTTGAGACAAAAGCTAGCTTTTTCAAATTAATACTTTTAAGAGACATTGAAACTTCTAAATAGGATAAAAAGCCAGGGCTTAACTCCAAAGAAAAAGTATACTTTTAATTATAACTGTTTTCAGAGTAAGTGGGTAAAATTAATTTCATCACTTCAAGATTTCTATGTGAACTTAATGCAACTGGTAGGATGGTATTCAGTTATTGAAGCACATTATTTCATTTCCGGGGTGGTTTGTATAATACTGCTTGTCATAAGGGCATAGAGTTTTTGCAAATTGCTCCAGTATGTAGTTATTTTTCCCTCCTTTAGTATCAGATATACTTAAATGTAGAATAGAATGACTTCCAACCATCAATTACTTTACACTATCTTCTCTCCACAATTGAGTGCTTAATAGAGAGAAAAATCAAGAATAAACATATATTAACTTTCTAAAAGGGTTATTAAATGTAAAGTATAGCCTACATTTAAATATCTAACTTCACTAAGCTAATGTTGTTATAGGGAAAAATATCAGTTCGTTCATTGTAAAAATGATCATTTCTTAAACCTTATGGTTATCACATTTATTTGTAATTTTTCTCCCTTCATACATTAACCCTACCATTGTGAAAGTAAATGTATTCTCCTAAAGGCCTCCTTCTTTTCTACATTCTTTTTCCTCTTTGAAATGGATGCAATAGAAGTATCTGTAATGGAATACATGGTTCCTTTCCCAGGAAGATGAAGGTTTATATTAATATTTAAATTAAATTACATTCAATTTGACTCCATCTCATTTTATAACTTTATTACATTCCCTAAACCTGGCTACCTTCCCAATTCTGTGGGTTATCATCAACAGCCAGAAGGTGATACATTGGTTTCTTGATCCTTTATTTCTTGGGCCAAAGATAGAGAAACATAAAATTATATCCTAAATTTTTTTTATAATAATTTTTTTATTATATTATGTTAGTCACCATACAGTACATCCCTGGTTTTTGATGTAAAATTCCATGATTCATTAGTTGCGTATAACACCCAGGGCACCATGCAATACGTGCCCTCCTTACTACCCATCACCAGCTTATCCCATTCCCCCACCCCCCTCCCCTCTGAAGCCCTCAGTTTGTTTACACAGTGTTTAAACCAAGTGAATCTTCTCTTACTTGGTTTTATATAGAGAAGCTGCAAGAATTGGAGAGAGCATTAAATGGGCACTGTTATTTGCAAATAGTGGGCAGTGGCTGGTGGTGACCCATCCAGAGGGGCAGATCCCCCTGCATGGGATTGCCGATTCCCATATTGACTCAAAACTCTAATTCATGTTGCCATCAATAGCCATAGCATCGTGGTTGGCTCAAAGAATAATAAAAGTTGCTAAGAATTAAGTCCCCCTTTTATAATAAAATATGGTGAAGAGTGAGGTATTATTTGGGCACACATAATAGGGAAGAACATGTATTAAATGAGGGTAGAGTATCAGTGTTAAGTGCTTGGCCTGAAATGGACAGGGTCCAAATCCTAGCCCTGCTACCTGTTAGCTGTGTCACGTTCAGCAGTTCCCTGAAGCTCTGTAATCCTTACTTTGCTTTAATCATTAAAATGGAGTTACTAATTGTACTGCCAGATAAGCCTATTGGGAGAATTAGAAGTGATGATACATGTCAAGGGCTTAGCATAGGGCCTGGTGTACAGGAAGCAGTCAACAAATATTTGCTATTATCATCATTTTTACAAAGAATCCATAGATCTATAGAGACTCCGCATTGAGGTTTACATGGAGTCTAAATTCTGATGTTTAATTTCCCCTAATGTGGTCCTATGCTGTCTTTGTTTCCCATGTCATCTCTTACATCTTTTGTCTATGTGGCTTGCTAATCACTATCTCTGCATGTTGCTGGTCCTCCATCTATTTTGATGAGAAGTCTTTATTTTATGCCTATTTATTTTTAAAAGATTTATCCATCTATTTTAGACAGAGCAAGTGGAGAGAGGGAGAGAGAGACAGAGAGAGAGAGAGAATCCTCAAGCAGACCCCCCTCCAAGCACAGATCCCAACACAGAATCTGATCCCATGACTCACAAGATCACGACCTGAGCTGAAACCAAGAGTTGGACGTTCAACTGACTGAGCCACTCAGGTGCCCCTCTGCCTATTTAAATACTGCAGGGTTCAGCTCAACCTTCACCTCTTCCACAGAGCTTTCCCTTAACATGGAATCATAGAATGTTAACAGAAACCCCAGGACTGAGGGATTTCCTGGGACATGGAACTTTCAGTGCTGAAACTGGGACAATTCCAGGCAAAATGAGACAAGTCAGTCACTCAAGAGCTAGAAGAGATCCTGGAAATTATCTAGATCAACCTTCTCAATTTACTGATCTGGAAACAGAGCATCTAAGTAACTAAACAAAGTAAGTGAAATAGATAAGTGGTTTCCTGATAGAGCTGGAATTGGAATGTAGGCTTTCTGATTGCCCATGACTTCTAGTTTCCCCCAAACTGCTATGATAATGACTACACACACACACACACACACACACACACACACACACAGTTGAAGTACAATTAACATGCAGTGTTACATTAGTTTCAGGTGTACTGAATAGCCAAAGTAATTGTGAGAAAGAAAAGCAAAATGAAGTTGGAGATATCACAACTGCAGATTTCAAGATAAACTACAAAGCTATAGTAATCAAAACAATATGGTAATGACACAAAAACAGATGCATAAATCAATGAAAGAGAATACAGAGCCTAGAAATAAACCTATACTAATACAGTTAGTTCATCTATGACAAATGAGACAAGAATATACAATGGGGAAAAGGCAGTCTCTTTCATAAATGGTGTTGGGAAGACTGGAGAGCTACATGCAAAAGAATGAAATTGGTCCACTCTCTCAAAGCACACACAAAAATAAACTCAAAATGGATTATAGACCTAAATGTGAGACCTGAAGCCATAAAAGTCCTAGAATAAAAAATAGGTGGTAATTTCTTTGACATTAGCTGTAGAAACATTTTTCTAGATATGTCTGCTTAGGCAAGGGGAGCAAAAGCAAAATTAAACTATTGAGACTACACCAAACTAAAAAGCTTTTGCACGGTGAAGGAAACCATCAACAAAACAAAAAGACAAGCTACTGAATGGGAGAAGATCTCTGCAAATGATATATCAGATAGGGGGTTAATATCCAAAATATATAAATAACTTAACAGAAGCTAACACCCAAAAAAACAAATAATTCAATAAAAAATGGGCACAGGACCTGAAGAGACATTTTTCCAAGAAGACATACAAATGGCCAACAGACACATGAAAAGATGCTCAACATTACTCACCATCAGGGAAATACAAATCAAAACTACAATGAGTTACCACCTCACATCTGTCAGAATGGCTAAAACCAAAACAAGAAACAAGTGATGGTGAAGATGTGGAGAGAAAGGAAGTCTCGTGTACTGTTGATGGGAATGCAAGCTGATGTGGCCACTGTGGAAAACAGTACAGAGGTTCCTCAGAAAATTAAAAATAGAATTAAATAGGATCTAATAATTATAGTATGTGTTAAAGGGAAGCATAAGAAAGCATAGAGACTTGCAAGTTAAAATGTCTTAGTTTGAATACAGGCCCTACTATTTACTAGTACGTAAATTTGGACAACTGATTAAACCTCTTTATTTTTATTTTATTTATTTTTTTAGAGAGGAAGTGGGGAGCAGCAGAGGGAGAGAATCTTAAGCAGGCTCCATGCCCATCATGGAGCCCAACATGGGGCTTGAACTCACAACCCTGAGATCATGCATGATCCAAGCTGAAATCAAGAGTTGGACGCCCAACCAACCAAGCCATGCAGGCGCCCCTGATTAAACCTCTTTAAACCTCAGTTTTCTCCAACTGTAAAATGGAATACTACTACTACTTGAAAAGTTCTTGTGGAGATTAACTATAATTGTATAAATTTCTATATTATATATCATAATGTTATGTAAAAGCATATGCATTTATATATTTACATAGAAAAGCATAAAATATAGAAAGTGATATATACATATTACTGATCACAGCTCTTGGAAATAGTAAGCAATTAATGCATATTTATTGTCGCTATTATCGTTTAATCTAACATTTCTCTTCATCCTTTCATTCTTTCTTCCCTTTTAATGTCATGTATTTATATAGAACTTTATTCTTTCTAAAGCCTATCTGCATACATTTGATGTGAACCTCTGAGCAACGCTTTGAAGCAAGCTGTTGCCTAGTGTTATGGATGAAAAAATAGGGTCCCAAGAAGTCAAGTAACTTTTCTAGATTCACTTGTAATCAGCATCGGGGCACAAATTAGAATCTTCTGATTCATACCTAAGTGACTTAATTTTACTCCCTCCCTATAGCCATGTGTATGACTTAAGTTTTTGCCATGTGTATGACCTTTGTTTCCACCCCTACTGGTGCAAGGGCCTTTGATGGCAGAACCATCCACTGAACAGCATTGTGGTTGAGTGGGTCTTTGACTTTGACAGTATGTTCAGGGCTCTCAACCATAAAGTGCCAGAGTGATCTCTGCCCCACTTATCTGCACAGAGAAATTATGAGGATGCATGGAAAATATAAACATGCATGTGTTTTTGTCATTTCTTTTTTTAAAGATTAAAAATATATATTTTTAGAGGGGGGAGGGGCAGAGAAGGAGGGAGGGAGAGGGATAAGTAGACTCCTTGCTGAGTGTGGAGCCTGACGTGGGGCTCCATCTCAAGACTCTGAGATCATGACCTGAGCTGAAACCAAGAGTCAGACGCCCAACCAACTGAGCCACCTAAGCACCTCTGTTTTTGTCATTTCTTAAATGCTACACAAATATAGGGCATCTCACCCATGACTGGCATCAATTAATTCTTGCTGATTGAATGATGTGGTTTATAGCTAAGAATGGAGAAATGAGAGGGGAGTCAGATTATTTTTTATCTTTGTTTTGATTTTAAGAAATAAATAACACCTGTCACCTTTCATCTATCCCCTTCTGAAATATTAAATTCTAACCACAGAAAAATTCCCCCATGCCCCCAAATCTTACAAGATAAACATAAAGGAAACAAAAGAAGAAAACCTTCTCTTTTATCACCGGACTCAAGCCCTTCACTCTGACGTCAGTCATTTCACAAGTGTGGTGTACTGCCTTGGACAGTTGGGTGTGGTTTTATATGCACACATGTTATTTCTCAAGGTAAACTGGAAACTCTCTGAGGTTAGGGCAATGTTTTCTTTATTTCTGTCCTTCCTATTATCCACCATAGAGCCTTGCAATTCCTAAGGAACCAGTTTTATTATTGTTGTTGTTGATTGTTTTCTACTTGCTAATTCCTCACAGGGAAATTGACCTAGACTCTGTGTAGGTTTCAGTCTCAAACCCTAGAAATTTGCTTTCTGTCCGTTTGCCTCTCCTTTTGCCAAATGTCCCACACGGTCATGTGGTCTGGCATACCCATACTGTGCTCTAAGGGCAGTGCCATCTACCTCTGGCACCATGTCCACTCTCCCACCTGGGAGAATGGCAAGAGTGGGGCTAGAGATCTATTTTAATTGTATCAGGGTAGGGCAAGAAGCCATTCAGATGCTTCCTGAATCTTGCCACACAGGCAAACACCTATTTTCCTCATGCCTAGGGCTAACTTTTCTTGTTAGGTGAAGCTTCTCAGTTTTAATAAGCAGTGGATGCTGTTTGCACTTACTTATCTCGAGAACTTCACCTGGACAGAAATGTGCTGTCACCTGTGAAGCTGATGATTTGTCCAATAATGTGTGCATCTAGTTTTCCACTCTGTCTGAGAAAAGTCACAGAGGATTTTTCAGCTGCAGCCTGGCTACGGGTGCCTGGCAACTCCCAGAGGCATCACTAATGAAAGAAAACTTGTGTTTATGTGCTTTTGGTAACCACATTCAAATCTAGCATTTCACATCTTGCAACCTCAAGTTCATTGCCAATGAAAAAATGAGAGTGCTAACTGTTATTCCTCCTTCAGACAGGGTTTCTTTTTTATGAGAGTCAGATACGATGATGTGTGACAAAGCCATAGAGTAACACAGAACACATCCTCCACCTTGGATGACATATCAGATTAGACCTGAAAAGAATTTATTAAAATATTTCCCTCTCTAAAGTTGCCCTTCAATGCTTGGTCCAGGGGGGCATGAAGCAGAGTCAGATGGGAAAGATACAGTATTTCCAGTTTTGAAGATCTCTTGTCCACAAGATACAGCATCTGTCTGAATAATGGATTTCTGTACAATCCCAGGAGCAATCTTGCACATTATAGTCAGATCCACTTCATTACCCAGTTATTTTGCACCTTTCCAGGCGTTAGTCAAATCACCCTGCTGCCTAGCAAGTTTCTGATTAATCTGGATTTCACTAATTACCCTACAGCCACATGGATTGGACTGAAGGGCTGTATGGTTTTTTGCTGTAAGTTTCAAATCAGTTTTCATAAGTCTGTTGCAATGGTCCTACAATTGCTTCCCTGATAATGAGTCTTTCTGTAGGAAGGACACCAGGAATTGGATTTGAATTCTTCCTCATCTCATCTTTCTCTCAGGCAAACATTTTCCATCCAGGGAATCAGAGTTGTGTTAAAAAATAAAAAGTACTTGAAAAAAGTAAGAAATCAAGCTTGTGCGGCTGCTCCAGTGACATGACTGAGGAGAAATAAGTTGGAGGTAGATTAGCTCCACCAGAATAAAATAAATGCCCAGGGTCAAGCCCCAAACCCAGTTCCAAAGCTACAAACCGCCGATGACTATCTTCCAAGAAGCAACACTGCCACCTGGCTGTGTAAGATCAAGAAACGACGCTGATGCTTTCTTTCCTTTTCTAACCAAATCCTTCAGACCTTCAATCTACTCCTGGATTTCAGGATTCTCTAAGTAGATTTCTGGCATTCTGAAGATTCCTATAGTATCCTCAACAATACAGAGCGCTAGGGCACAAAATAAGAATGGGATAATTGGAAAATATCTCAAGGACCATCCAAACCACCATGAAAATTCATGCAAATGAAGCTCAAAATTGCATCATAAAAGTGGTGTTGTAATGCAGGCCGTAAAGCTTAAGGAAAAAAGAACTGGAAAGGATGCAGGAAAGCAGATGCAGGGAGATTAGTAGTTAGAAGACAAATGAAGAAATCAAAGGTAGATGAGGGTGCGGAAGTTGAATGAAACTGAAGAGAATTTGGAAGGTTGTAGCTAATATTTAATGGTAGAATCAACGGGGCTTGATTCTTGGTTATAGTTTGGGAGGGTGATGAGGAAGAGAAACAATGCTTAGGTTTCTGACATTAGCAACGGGGTAAATACTAGGAACATCTACTGAAATGAGACCTGAAGACCCCTGGTTTCAGGAAGAGCCCATATGATCTTTTGGACATATTGGGCTTGAAGTGCCTGTAGTGTGTATGGTGGTGTATTACTCAGGGTTCTTGAAGGAACAGAACCAACAGGAGGGATATATATATAGTAGGGCAAGCCAGTAGAATGTATGTATTTCTGTTCCTGGCCAGTCAGAAATCCATAGGGCAAACTAGTAGGCTAGAAACTCAGATGTTACAGTCTTGAGTCTGAAATCTGTAGAGCAGGGCAGGCAGACTGGAAACTCAGAAAGTGTTTCTGTGTTGTACTCTCGAAGCTGGATTCATTTGGGAAGACACAGTCTTTGCACTTGGGGCCCTCAAGTGATTGGATGAGGTCCACCCACACTATAGATGGTAATCTGCTTCACTCAAAGCTTGTGGATTTAAATATTAGTCATATCTAAAAAATACCTTCACAGTGACATCTAGATTGATGTTTGACCACACAACTGGACACCATAGTCTAGCCAAGTTGGCACATAAAATTAAAGGATAGGAATGATAGGGAGGAATCTAGACTTGGAAATCTGGTGCTGCCACTGCCTGGGACAAAAAATACAGGAGGAGGAGTTTTCGGAGAAAATAATGAGTTTATATTTTGCCACACTGAATTTGAGATAGCTATGAACCAATCATAGTTAGATCTGTGGTTAAGGCTTTGTGGGTAGGTCAGAGTGTGGGATAATAGATACGGAAGTTAGCATCACATAGCTGGTAGTTAGAATTGCTAGAGCAAATGAAATTACCTGGGGATAGTTGTGGGAAGAAATTGTGGACTGGAAATGGTAACTTGAGGAACACCAATGTATAAGGGGTGATGTGGAGAAGAAGTCCATTGAGGAGATGGAGGGAAAAAAGCCTGACACGTAGAAGAAGAACAGGACAGGGTAGTGTCTTGTAAGCTCTACGAGAGTGCTATGCTCACCAAATCCAATTCCATATTTCTACGTAGGCACATGGAAAGCTCCATGTTTCAGACCCCCTGAAGCTAATCAAGGACATGTGACTAGTTTTAGCCAATGGAACAGGAAAGGAAGTAATAGGCTTGCCTGAATCAGAGAAAAGCCCTTTAGAGACTTTCTGGCCACTCTCCCCTGCCTCAGTGAGTAGGCAAGTCCCAGAACAAGCTCTAATACGCTTCCGTCACCCATATCCACTGAACATGTAGCATCCTCAAGAAATACGCCTCTACTGTATCACACTGAGATTTCGGGAGTAATTTGACCCTAGCCTATCATGACTAATACAAAAGCCAAAGCAGTAGCACATTAAGCAGAGACGAGTCACAAGAGTATCATCCACACTGTTCCAAAGTTCCAGAAAAGAGAACTTTCCTAGATTTCCAGATGTGGAATTAAGCCAATAAGTCCAAACACTTTAGGGGGTTTCAGTTACAACAGTCTGACAAGATCCTGCAATGTCTTTGGGGTTTAGCTAGCAAATGTGTTTGTCAGATTAATAAAGCCAGTAGAGTTAACTTGAACTGGAAATTGACATCACAACACATATACACATTACAGTATATTATACTCATAGTTTGACTCGAAATCTTGAGATGATACAAATACTGATTGTCTTTGCCTGAGTTCTCCATTTGTTTTGCAAGAAGAGCACTATTAATATTTTCCCCTTAATGCAAGAGATCTCAATTTCTAAACAACTTTTATCCTATATATTTAGTTCTAAAGTTGATCGTTTAGAATTCTGGCTGCCCTTTCCTGACTGGAAAGAAATAACAAAGGATGATTAGTTTCCCAGGCTGGATCCTACAGTCTATTTAACCTACAATGTGGCTAGACAAGAAATACATATTATTTCAGGACATAAATACGACTGACATTATTGATTCTAATCAAGGAGAAGCAAATTAAATGTAATTTTACATAAGGCACAATAGTAGAGTCAAGTAAGAAGCTGTGCCAGATATATATGCATTTTATTTGAAAAAGGAGAATGCCAAATTCCAAAAGTGCATGGATGCATAATAATGGAAGTCCAACTGACCCAAATGCACACATTTAGTCATAGATTCCAAATATTTGTATAAATAAAAATGAAACATCTTATGAGGGTAATAATTATAAAATATTCCAGCTTGGAAAAATTCAGTTTAAAAATCACTTAAATACAAAATATGCATGAAAACGAGGCTCTGAATATGTAGCATTTCCAATGTGCTCCAGTCCTTCTTCCATATTACTCTCAAAAGAGATAACCAGAACCTTCTCAGATTTATAAAAAACAAATTCAGAGGTATCCTTGGATACTAAACTCTCCTTAAGTCTTACTTAGTCGAAGATGTGGTAAAAGCCAAGTTCCTCAGGTCTTCTTAGCTATTTACTAATGACAGAAAATAAAATGTCTCTCTTTTGAAGCACCTCCTTTACCCTTTTTTAAAAAAAGGTTTTATTTATTTGAGAGAGAGAGAGAGAGAGAGAGAGAATGAGTGGGGGGGGGCGGGGAGGGGCAGAGGGAAAGGGAGAAGCAGACTTCCTGCCGAGCAGGGAGCCCGATGCGGGGCTCAATTGCATGACCCTGGGATCATGACCTGAGCCAAAGGCAGATGCTTAACTGACTGAGCCACCCAGGTGCCCTGCACCTCATTTATCCTATACAGATGGGGAATGAAGTACCTGATAACCACAGCCAGTACTTAAACAGTATTTAACTGTTTTTAGTGACATTAATGAGAATACTCCTGTGTTTTAGGGACTATAGATGTGAGATAATTCTCAGAGATTGTATTTCTACATTTTGGTTTTTAAGTGTTAAGGTTATCTATAGGGTTCATATTCTCACTGTATTAAAGGTTAATTAACTCAACATAAAAAATGAAAACTCAGCAAAATGTTTTGATAATAAAATAATAGTTAATATATACATAATGCTCATGAATTTGTGGACTCTGTTCTGAATGCCTTACATTTAATCCTCAAAATAATCCTTGAAATAGTGAGGTGCTATTGCCATCCCAATTTTACAGATGAGAAGAGAGGCTCAGAGTGGTCAAGTAATTTATCCAAGATCACACAGCTAGTAAATGGTACAGCTGGGATTCAAACACCAACTGTCTAGCTCTAGAACCCCATGCTCCTGTGTACTGCATAATGCCTTTCTGGATGGTGTGAGATAAATTGCTCCATGAACTATGTAGAAAGCCATGAACTAGCAGGACTTTGATATAAATTTTCTTTTTGTTAATCTGCCATCTTGAGAGAGAACAGTCTATGAGTAATGCAATTTTTTTGGTATTTTATAGGTGGAATTATTATGTCATTTAACTCTTGTTTTATAAATATTTTTCCCATTTTAAATGTTTCCCTAACATCTATAATTGGAATTTCTCATGCCTTTTAAAGTTTTTCTAAACCTTTAAAATATTTTTAAGGACAATATGTGCTACCTGTAGAAAAAAAGATTAAAAATTCAAATATGAATGGCTTGTAACCACTGCTAATCCTTCACACACCTATTAGTAAACTTCTTGTGCCTAACGAACCGCCGCAAAACTCAGCATCTTAACAGAGCAGCCACTTGTCCCCACGGATCTACAGGCTGCCTAACATGGTTCTGCTTCCTGCTGTCGGTTGCCAGAACCAGAGAGAGGGAGGCTGGGAGTTTTTCTAATGGTGATAGAGCAGTTTTAGAAAGTGAGGCAGGCCTTATATGAGCTGTCATGGGAAGATCCTGTATTTACTTCATTAAGTTATAAGATCATTTACAGAACAATATACACATTGTTGCCTATATATGCCAAAAAACTCTATATTTTTATAGTACATCTGTGTATGAAAAAGCCTCAAATCAGCTTTAAAATGACACACACCAGTTCATTGTGGTTACTTTTGAAAATGGGTTGATTTGAATTTCCCTGATGGCTAATGATTTTGAACATTGACAAGGCAGGAAACAACAAATGTTGGAGAGGATGTGGAGAAAGGGGATCCCCCTTACACTGTTGTTGGGAATGCAAGTTGGTACAGCCACTTTGGAAAACAGTGTGGAGGTCCCTTACAAAGTTAAAAATTGAGCTACCCTATGATCCAGCAATTGCACTACTGGGTACTTACCCCAAAGATACAGACATAGTGAAGAGAAGGGCCCTATGCACCCCAGTGTTCATAGCAGCATTGTCCACAATAGCTAAATTGTGGAAGGAGCTGAGATGCCCTTCAACAGATGACTGGATTAAGAAGTTGTGATCCATATATACAATGGAATATTAGCCATCAAAAAGAACAATTTCTCAACATTTGCTGCAACATGGACGGGACTGTAGGAGATAATGCTAAGCGAAATAAGTCAAGCAGAGAAAGACAATTAACATAGTTTCACTCATTTATGGAACATAAGAAGTAGGAATCGGTAGAAGAAAGGGGGGGTAAACAAAAGAGGGAACAAACCATGAGAGACTATGGACTCTGGGAAACAAACTGAGGGCTTCAGAGGGGAGGGGGTAGAGGATTGGGATAGGCCGGTGATGGGTATTAAGGAGGGCACATACTGCACAGTGCACTGGGTGTTATACGCAAGTAATGAATCATGGAACTTTACATCAAAAACTAGGGATGTACCGTATGGTGACTAACATAATATAATAAAAATTATTATAAATTTAAAAAAAGAAAACGGGGTTGAAATTTGGAAGAATGTTATAATGGGGGGGGGAGACTGTAATTGACCGGTGTTAGAACTTTGTATAATAAGACTATATACACTACTATTAGCTTTGTCTAATGACAAATGTTTAAATGAGCCTAACAACAGAAAAAGCAGTTGTGTATTACTCAGATAAAATTACTACTACCTGGTGCAACAGAGAAAACCTGAAATCTGAATGGCTTAACACAATAACTTTCTTACATACATAAAAGCTTATGGGGTTTGGCAGACTCATGCTGTCAGGTGACCCAGAGATCCAGGCTGTCTCCATCATGTGGTTCCACATCTCAACATGGGCTCCCCATGTTTGCCGCTGAATGGGAGAGCATGGAAGTGGCATACTGGCTGTCACGTGCCTTGGACTGGAGGTGAAAAACATGCTTCTACTCATATATCAGTGGTAGGGGTTAGTCATACGACCCTTCCCAACTATAAGTGGACTGGGGAGGGAATCACTCCTACGTTGTAGGTGCTCAATCAAGAGCAACTGTAGTAATTAGTTCTAACAACAACCTGTTTCCTTCTTGGAGGAGTTTCTGAGAAGGCTAAATTTACCCTGAAATTCATCAATATTTTTCTACTGCATACAATGAAACAGAGTTTTCGAATATAAGACTATATCTAATTTTCAAAAGGACCCTGCAAATCTTAGCAGAGAAAGCTCACCCCTTGTCCCTCAACAGCACCTTTCTGCATGGCCATTTGCAATAACCTGTATAATCTCAGTAGGCTGAGAATTTTCTCCTACCTTTTGGCGCACAGTCAAAATTATGGCTACCCATCACCTGACTGAGCTCGCCGGAATACCTGAACAGGTGCCATTAATCACACTGTAAACACAGCATTTCCCTGGGGCAGATACAGACAAGATTCACTGGAAGAATGGAGAATTCTTTTTCCTTTTTATTGAAAGTCTGCATGTCTAAGGACTCCAAGATGGGCTTTTAGAAATTCAGCCTCAGTAGATATTTGCTTGCACAGTGATTTCCTCGGTCCTTCCTCATCTACCACTTAGGAGGGAGGCTTTGGTCCTTGACCACTTAGTTAAGTTCACTCATCAGTGTGTGGATTCAGTGGCCACATTCAAGTAGGATACTACAGTAAATTCCTACTGCAAATATCAGGTCGTTTCCAAAGAAAGGCCTGGTCCAGCCTCAGAGTTATAAACAAAGGTCCTGTAGATTCCATGCCAAATCAGTTTACCTACTAGCTAATTTGGCAAAATACACACACACACACACACACACACACACATTGAGAGTGAGGTGGAAGCAGCCAGGGGAGAAGAGGAGGTGTCTAAACCTCACTGTCAGAGGGCGCCTGGGTGGCTCAGTCATTGAGCATCTGCCTTCAGCTCAGGGTGTGATTCCAGAGTTCTGGGATCGAGCCCCACGTCAGGCTCTTCTGCAGGGAGACTGCTTCTTCCTCTCCCACTCCCCCTGCCTGTGTTCCCTCTCTTGCTGGCTGTCTCTCTCTCTGTCAAACAAATAAATAAATAATCTTTAAACAAACAAACAAAAACAAAAAACCCCCCACTGTCAGAATCAGTTGTGGTCAGAGGGGGGGCCGGGGGAGGGATGGGAGCTGCAAAGCTCTAAGTCAGGAGAGAGTAGGGGATATGGGCTGTCTGTTCCACCAGGAGCAGGTGCAGCCTCCAGAGGAGCACACAGAGGAGAGCTGGCCAGCAGGTCAGGTCCCAGTTTGGACAAAAATGCCCAGTGGGGAAGTCCCAGGGGAGGGAGCTGTCATGCAGGGAAGTGCTGGGACTGGAGACTGGACACAAGTGCTGAGAAAAGAGCACAGCCAGCTCTCAAGGGACCCTGGGGTGAGGGGCAGGAGGACCCTAAGAAAATGAACCCCATGAACAATCCCCAAATTGTGCTTGATTTTCATTTGCACCTTCCTTCTTCAGACCTGCTTTTAGTACGTCGGCCACAGGGTCCTTCTTTCATTGCCTGAGAGCCATCATGGAATAGTGACAAGAGAAAGTAATTAAGAGACTCAAGGTTGGCCTCAGGCCAGGAGGAGCGGAACAGTGTGGGCTCCAGAGGAATCAGACCAGACTCTACCCCTGGTTCTGTCACTTTACCAGCTATGCGAACTTGAGAATATTTCAAGTTCTTCATCTGCCAAGTGGGTTGGAGAAGTCCTGTCCTGTAGGACTGTTGGAACATATGTAATGTATACAAAGCACCTGGCACAGTGACCGGCAAATAGTGGGTTTTTAATAAATCGTAGTTATTATTATGCTTTTTTTTCACACCAGAAGAAACTATCCTCGCTTCTGGGAATTTTTTTTTTTTTTTTTGTCCAGGAGATGTCAGAGACTGCAGTGCTGGCTTCTTGAATGGCACCTATGCCACAGAGAAGACCCCTAAACGTCCTGCTTCAGAGAATTTATACGTCACTGCTCTCACTTGCCCCCCTCTTTCTCATTGCTTTTTTTCAAACTTGTCTTACATGTTAGAGCTCATCACACCATCGTCCTTATGTAATAACTGCTCTTAAACTCTAAAAACCTACGTTCAGGGTCTTCCTTGTTCTTAGCATCATCACTACTAACATACAACCTTCCAAAGACCAGATGCTCAATTAATGATAAGAATAAATGGGGCACAGAGCAAGGAATGTAATTTATTACTATTTAATTTTATCTGCATTCTTGAATAAGTTAAGGACATCCAGGTATATATCCTTGAATTTTACAAAGAGAAAAACAAAAATGAAGAGAACAAACCAAGATTTAACTACATTTTACTTTGTTTCTATTTTTAAACCACAGCTATATTTTTGCTAGTTCTTTCCTATTTCCAAGAAAAATCCCCATTCCAAGCCATATTATCTTGTTCTGGAACCCAAAGAAGATGCAAGGATTTTCAAGTTTTATTACACAACACCAAAACTCTTACTCTTAAGAAAACCCCCATTCCAAAGCCATATTATCTTGTTCTGGAACTCAAAGAAGATATAAGGATTATCAAGCTTTATTACACAACACCAAAACTCTTATTCTTAAATCCGATAAACGGCAATGTGTGATCCATGTCATTTATAAACATGGATCCCGAATCTAAATAAACATTCTATTGAAAGGAACTACATTTGTAAGCTACCAGTGTACAAAAGGAAAACAAAGATATGTTATGGCCTCTCCAACCCCACCTTAGCCTCTACTTAAAAGTTGGCAGCCCTCATCAACTACAAAGCAAAGAATCTGCCTCTGCCCTCTCTAGGGAGGAGGAGCGGAGCGGCTGGACTTGGCCCGGGAACGCGCACCGGCCTCGGTAGTAGAGGCAGCCCCAGCTGCGGCTCGGGCTCGGGCTCGCTCTTCCTCATCTCGCAGAGCCTCTTCATAATGGAATGGGAAGGCACTGGGGATGGTATCATGAACTTTGGCCAAAAACTCCAGGACTCGCATCTTGCTGATCTCAGCACGGGCTCTCGGGCCCCACAGGAACTCGTAGCGTGGAGGATCACTGTTGGCCACCTTGGCGGTACTCCAGGTACTTTTCCTGCACCAAATCTTGGGTGATGAGCTTCCTGGGATCCCCGAAGACTAAATGCCTCCTTCCATCATAGATGCCCAAGATATTCAGGAATTCCCAGATATCCTCCTCAGAGGCGCGGTTGCCAGTCAAGAAGATCACACCCAGGAGAGGCATGAGAAGCCCATTCTTAGGGAAGTCGGCCACTGCTCACACTGCCATCACTGCTGAGGTCCAGGCTGCTGATGAGGATATAGGAGCAACTGCCTGGCTTGACTTCCTTCAATTCTAGGCCAAAGACCAGCTCCATGTGCTCAGAGGCTCTCCTGAGGATCTCAGGGAAGTGCTCCCTGTACCTTTTGTTGACGAGCTTCAGCATGTCTGCCCTCCTAATGGGTGCCCTCATGGTATGCTTTTCTAGCAGGAACTGCATCAACATGCCCACCTTCCTGGTTAGAAGATCTTGGCGAGCACTCTCAGAGGAAGTTGAGGCCCGAGAGGAATTTTTATTTTTCTCAACTTGGCCCTTGGCACCTACATTAGATTTCCGGCGTGAAACACCTGCAGCAGGAGAGCTAGTGGCTGGGGATCCCTGAGGCTCCTGGGAAGTGCCAGCAGCACGGAAACTCGGGGGAGTATCCCCAGAAACAGGAGAGTCGGGGGACTCTTCGACCTTTGCTGCAGTGGACTGAGTACCCACAAGGCCCTGGGGCTCACCTTGAGCCTGGCGGCGTTTCTCACGGGCACGGAGCTTACTCTTCTGGCCCCGAGGCATGACTGGGTCAGGGACAGCAGGCACAAGAGTGGGCAGGAAGGCAGGAGATGCTGGCACCTGGAGCAGGGAAGATGAAAGTGTGAGCACCTCAGCAGGGAGAGACCACCTTGGCTTTTAAGAAGCCACCTTTGCAGGTTTCCATGAGGGCACTGCTCTAGGACCCAACAGCGCTCTTGCTCTTGGTCAGCCAGTCTCCTGAGAACTTAATGGAGGAAGTCAGAGATCCTAGCACTCCCAGGACTAACAGCAGGGGTGGCATCATGCGCCACTCTTTCTTTTCTTTTCTTTAAAGATTATTTATTTATTTATTTGAGAGAGAGAGAGAGCAGAGTGAGTGAGAACACGAGGGGGGGGGCAGAGAGACAGGGAGAAGCGGACTCCCTGCTGAGCAGGGAGCCTGATTAGGAACTTGATTCCAGGACCCTGAGATCATATCCTGAGTAGAAAGCAGACTGAGCCACCCAGGTGCCCTAGGCTACTCATTCAATTGGGTATAGAGCGGTCTCCATTTCCTTACTTAGGATCTTCAGCTTAACTCCAAATTCTTCCTGGGGCTCTGCCCTCTGCTGATCTGAGGCCATGACCCTTAGACAAAGATCCTCATATTTCTGGGACCCGAGTTGACAGCCAGACTGAGCTGACTGGGGCATATGCCTGCTAACAGCAGGGGCCAGACCTTCAACCCCACTGTTCTGGAAGCAGTGGCTCCCTGAGACCTCATTCAGGACTTTGACCTTGACTCCAGGTAGGATTTGAGATTCCTCCATCTACCTGAGTCTACAAGCCTTAAAGCAAAGGCCTCACCTCCCAGAGTAGCTAGAAGAAAAGTCACCGTGCTGCACATCTGGGTACCTCACCTGGGGACTCCCAGATAAGAGAGCCGGGTGCCGTTCTGTGCAGCTCCCTATTTTGAGGAGAGGGGCCCTTATGAGCACTGACGGTCCTACCTACACTGCTTTAAGGCCAAAACTCCTCCCTCCGCCCATGGGGCTGCCTCCTTTAGATAAAGGCCTTTCTCTACTTGAATCACCCCCTAGGCAAAAATGAGGGGTTATCTCAGCCCGAATCACTCCAGGGCATTCGAGGGCCACCAGCGGAAGTGGAAGTGGAGCGGCGCCCTTTAGACAAGGCCCTCGCCTCCCTGAGGCAGCCCACGTGGCCACGAGCACGATGGCATTGCTCGGCCGGCCAGTCCGCGGGGAACTCCCAGAGCCGGACGGAAGGGGCAGGTTCCGGCCAACTTCGTTTTGGCGGGGGGGTGGGGGGGATTAGTCTCTTCAGTTCCCACTCAGGGTCCTCACCTTGACTTTAGTCCAGTCCCGGGAAACCAGCCGCCTCCCGACAAATCGACAAACGGCAGCGCCCAGTGGTCGAGGCCCCGCCCAGAACGGAAGTCGGGTGAGCTGCATCCGGGGGCGGGGACACCGGGGTTTTCGAGGACTGAAAGCAAGGGCGGGGCTCTGTGGGACCCCAGCGCTTGCAGCTCCTCCATCTGCCAGCCCGGGCCTGCCAGCCCCCAGGGGAATTTCTGGCCATCCCGCTGGGGTCTACTCCTTCCTGGGCCACAAGCCTGATAAGAGGAGGGGGACTCTGTGAGCCTCCCCCTTTCAGGAGAGATTCACTTGCATTGAGGGTCCACACCTTGATTTTAGCTATGGCCAAAACTTCTCCCTCTGCAGAGCTGGGACCCATCCTGTTACCTACGGCCATTCCTGCCCTGAGACTCACCAGGCAGAATGAGGGGGACTCCTCAGAGCTCTTCTGTGTCCCTCAGGGCTCAGAATGGTACAGGA
Source organism: Ailuropoda melanoleuca (assembly GCF_002007445.2). Classification (NCBI taxonomy): domain Eukaryota; kingdom Metazoa; phylum Chordata; class Mammalia; order Carnivora; family Ursidae; genus Ailuropoda; species Ailuropoda melanoleuca. The sequence continues at coordinate 25,538,793 of NC_048238.1, read as the reverse complement.
TTCTATTTAGCCCGCTCTGTTTTGGGGGGGGGTCCACTTATAACACTCATGGTCTTCATGAATTCTTGTTAGGGCCCAGGTCCCTCCTTATGGAAAACTGAGGCAGCTTCCATTAAACAGAGGCCCTCACCTTCCTGAGACTTTCCAGGCTGAAATCAGCCTGACATCTCTGCCCAGGGCTTCCCAGGGATGACAGCACAGCGGATGTTGTGGGGCCTCCTTTTATGCTATGGGTGCTGCTCTTAGTCCACATTTGGGTCCTCACCTTGACAAATAACCAATCCTGTAACTTCACTCTGTGCTCATCTTACATGTAGGTCCTCCTTTCCTGAGAATTCCAAGTTGGAAGTGAGGGTGATCCTTGTCTGATTATGGTCCTTGGGTGCCTCTAAGAACAGACAGCAGGGATGAGATGCTATAAAACCTCGCTGTTCTGGCTGGGTCTTCCATCATTTCTCATTCATGGTCCTCACCATATCTTTCAGAGCCTGGGACTCTTTCTACTGAGCTAAGGTCACCATCCTTAGGTCTTTGGATGACCCCAATACGTTGGGATAGTTGTCTTCTCAGTACTCATGCATGGGGATCCTCATCTTGGCCTGTCTTTTGATTAAAGACTTCCTGGGAAACAACATGTACCTGCTACCTGCAAACATTCGGCCAGTTTCTCTACTGCAAATCTTGCAGAAAATAAGTCCATGTGCCAAGAGTGATGTAAGATTAGGAAAGCGCAGCATACATCAGGGAGCCCAGGACAGGTGTTGTGGTGTCTGAGGAAAAAAAAAATAGCTGATATATTCCTCCTCTTCACCAGTCACACTTAGGTTAGCTCTAAAAGATTTACTTTTTATAGAGAAGGATGGAGCCAGATCATTTTTTGAACCCCTGATCTTTGGAGGATATCTGATTTTGCACATGTAGATGACCATATTGTCACTTTCTCTCCTTTATTCATATCTCTTATTTATTTTGGTATTTTTATTGCGCTTGCTATGTATTCCAATCCAGTGTTTTGGTCACAGAATCCTTCTTCTTATCGCTTGAGATACATTTTGAAGTGGTAGAAGAAAGTGAATTAAGTGATCCATGGTCAGCTTCAGGCTGGGAGGAGTGGAAAAGTGTGAGCTCTGGACAGATTCAGACCAAGGGTCTAGGCCTAGCTCTATCACTTATTAGCTCTGTGAACTGGGTGCATTAGCAAGTTCTGTGGGCCTCAGGCTCTGCATCTATGAAGTGGGTTTGTTAAATCCTGTCTCGCAGGGCCTGGTAGACCATGGTTAATGTACATAAAGCACCTGGAAAGATGCCTGGAATGCACTAAGACTTTACACAATGCCTGTAATTACTATGGTTATGATTATTTTGACCCCAGAGGATACCACTCATCTGGATGGAATAGTTGTTTTAATCTAGGAGATATCAGATAATATATGCCACTCTAGGACATGGAACACCAAATCAGTCCAAAGTGCTGCTTACAGAGACACTAATGTAAATTTCCCCCTAATAAATCATATTTCGAGCATGGGAGGGTTTTTTCTAGATGAATGCAGCTCAAATCCTCTAGAATTGGATTCAAAGACTAGTTCTTTCCACTCAGCTGCCCTTTTACCCAAAGCACCCCCATCTTCATTAATTTCACCATCACCTAAAATCTATACCTCCCTTAGAGTTTGCAAAATTACAAGCCAAATAAATAAAACAACAACAACAAAAAAACAGTAACACTGAATTTGAATGCTCTTTTAATAAAATGGGTTCTGACTCCCCAGCTTACAGGAAAGACTACCTGCCCAGAGGCTTCTGAGTTTCCAACGTCAAAAGAGTACCGTCCTTATGTCTCAGAAACTCCCTGGAGATGGTTTGCATAAAACACCTAGTTTGTGCTCTGTGTTCACCTGCACTGGGGACAGAAGCATGGGACATGTTCCATCCGTGCCATGGGTGGAGATCCTCTCTGATTTACTCACAATCCCAAAGTAACCGTTAAAGGTAGTTTTCCATTCCAGACTTAAATCTCTCAATCAGAGACCCACCACCTGGCTTCCACAGCCACTTTTAGCCCACCATACAGCTAACTTAAAATTACTTCCCATCATGGGCACCTGGGTGGCTCAGTCGGTTAAGCATCTGCCTTTGGCTCAGGTCATGATCCCAGCATCCTGGGATTGAGCCTCGCATTAGGCTCCTTGCTCAGCAGGGAGCCTACTTTTCCCTCTGCCTGCAGCTCCCCCTGCTTGTGCACTCTCTCTCTGTAACAAATAAATTTTTTAAAAAATTGCTTTCCATTCCAGGGCTTTCAGCTGCCCAAAGGCTCAAGCTGCCTTACCTTGGGGCATTTTACACTAGAATTCCTCATCTGGAGGCCCCCTCCCTCCTTTTTACCCCATGTTTTTACTAGTCCTTTCCATCTTAGGGAGTGTCTCCCTAAGTATCACCACCTACTTTATATGAGAGCTGCTGTTAGACTCCACAGTTTCATAAGCAGGGGGTGGGCCTATTTTTCTTATCATCCCCAGTACTAGCCAGGAGCCTTCCAAAAGCAGGTCCTAAATTAATATTTGGGCAATTAAAGAATATTAAATTAAACATTACCTAGTTCTGAATGACAAGAAATGATTCAAGGGTTCAATTTGTTTTACAAAGTACTAAAATTCTTATTTTTCAACTTGATAAACTCCAAGAAATGTATGACCCATGTCATTCATCAACTTGGATTCTGAAGCTAAGTAAACCTTTAATTGAAAGGGAGGAAGATATGGTCCTTATATACAATGGAATATTACTCAGCCATCAGAAAGGATGATTATCCAACATTTGCAGCAACATGGACGGGACTGGAGGAGATTATGCTAAGTGAAATAAGTCAAGCAGAGAAAGGCAATTATCATACAGTTTCACTTTTTTCTGGAACATAAAGAATAGCATGGAGGACATTAGGAGAAGGAAGGGAAAAATGAAGGGGGAGGAATCAGAGGGGGAGATGAACCATGAGAGACTATGGACTCAGGGAAACAAACTGAGGGTTTTAGAGGGGAGGGAGGGAGGGGGATGGGCTAGCCCAGTGATGGGTATTAAGGAAGGCACGTATTGCATGGAGCACTGGGTGTTATACGCAAACAATGAATCACGGAACACAACATCAAAAACTAATGATGTACTGTACGGTGACTAACATAATATAATAAAAAAATTTTTTTTAACTTAAAAAAATAAAAGCATTTCATATTTTATCCAAAATAAATAAAATGGTAATGGGATAAATCCATAAAAAAAGGAAAGGCATTTAAAATAGGAAGAAAAACATACACCTCTAATTTATACATTATACAGAAATACAAGTATGTTACACATTGTGTTCCTTTGAACCCCACCTGGGCCCTCCACTAGTTACCCGATTAACTGCCTTTGTTAACCACAAAGCAGAGAATGTGCCTCAGCCCTCTCTGGGGAAGAAAGGAGCTGCTGGACTTGGCCCGGGAACGCGCACCAGCCTCGGTAGTAGAGGCAGCCCCAGCTGCGGCTCGGGCTCGGGCTCGCTCTTCCTCATCTCGCAGAGCCTCTTCATAATGGCACGGGAAGGCCATGACCTTAGCAAAAGCTCTAGGACTCTCATCTTGCTGGTCTCGGCGTGGGCTCTCGGGCCCCACAGGAACTCGTAGCGTGGAGGATCACTGTTGGCCACCTGGCGGTACTGCAGGTACCTTTCCTGTTCCAAGTCTTCCGTGATGAAATTCCTGGGTTCTCCAAAGATTAAATGCCTCATCTCAACACAGATTCCCAAACACGTTTAGGAATTCCCAGATGTCCTCCTCAGAGATGCGGTTGCCATTCAAGATCACACCCAGGAGAGGCATGAGAAGCCCATTCTTAGGAAAGCCCCAGCCACTGCTCACACTGCCACCACTGGTGAAGCCTAGGCCACTGATGAGGGTATAGGAGTGACCAGCAGGCTTGACTTCCTTTGATTCTAGGCCAAAGGCCAGCTCCATGTGCTCAGAGGCTCTACTGAGGATCTCAGGGAAGTGCTCCCTGCACCTTTTGTTGACGACCAACCGTCAGCAGTGCTGCCTGCATAATGGTGCCCTCACTGCATGCTTCTTCAGCAGGAAGTGTGCTGACACGCTCACCATCCTGGTTAGGGAATGTTTCAGTGAGCTCTCAGCAGAGGTTGGGGCTTCAGAGCAACTTGCACTTTCTCATCTTGGCTCCTGACACCTTGTTCAGACCAGATGCATGAAACAGCTGCAGAAGTAATGATCGTGGGTGGGGATCTCTGACGCTCCTAGCAATGCCAACAATAAGGCAATCTGAGGGAGCATCCCTGAAACAGAGGAGGAGAGGGGGGACTCTTTGCTGCAGTGGCCTAAGCCCCCTCGAGATCTTGGGTCTTACCCCAGGCCTAGTGGCATTTCTTGTGTTGTTGAACTTACTCTTCTGAGACTGAGGAATGATGACTCCATGGTCATGAACAGCAGACCGGACAGTGGATGATGAGGTCACCTGGGGGAGGGACAATGAGATGGTGTGTGAACCTATAGCAGGGACATTCCACCTTTGCTTTAACCTCTGCAGGTTTTCTTGAGGACATTCTCTAGGAACCTACAAGGCTCCTGTTCTAGTCAGCCTGCTCTGAGAAGCTACTGGAGACAGAGTGAGTCATAGGCTACAGCTTGCCAGCTCTGTCCTTTACTGACTAGTGTGACAGCATGGCTGGCAGTGGGGCCATATGTGTTCTAAGGTGGCAAGGGGTCCTCTATGTTTACCTTCAAAATTATAATAACTTTTGGCAAGGCTTCTAACCCTATCTCTCTGCTACACTGAAATCGATACCGTAAAGCTCCCTGGGACCTTAGCCCACCACCCTTACCAGGAGACACTCAGTGCTTGTAGCTCTGTGGGGACCTCTCTCTATTAGGCATGCTAGGTCTTAAGTATCCATTCAGGGTCCTCATTTGGACACCACACAGGGTTGTGGACTGCCGCCCCCCACACCTTCTGCTGACTGGTGACTGGACCCTCAGACTAAGGATCTCACCTCCTCTAGATCTGATATAAAAAGTGATGAAAGAAATACTTGATAAGCTAGACTTCATTAGAATTAAAGCTTCTTTCCTCCAAAAAAATCACCAAGAGAATAAGAAGATCAGCCACAGACTGGGAGAAATGTTTGCAAAGGACATATCTGATGAAGGCCATTGGCCAAAATAAACAAAGAACACTTAAAAGTCAACAAGAAGAAAACCAACAACCCAATCAAAAAATGGGCAAAATATATGAACAGACACCTCATCAAGGAGGATATATAGATGGCAAATAAGCATATGAAAAGATGCTAGGCATCATACATCACGAGAAAGTTGCAAATTAAAATAAAAATGAAATGCCACTGCATGCCTTTTAGAATGGCCAAAATCCAAAGCACTGACAACAGCAAATACTGGTGAGGATACAGAGAAATAGGAACTCTCATTCATTGCTGGTGGGGATGCAAAATGGTACAGTCACTTTGCAAACACAGTTTGGAAATTTCTTATTACACTAAACATATTCTATACCATTGGCGGGAATGTAAATTGATATAGCCACTTGGAAAACAGTATGGAGGTTCCTCAAAAAATTAAAAATAGAACTACCATATGATTCAGCAAACCTACTTCTGGGTATATATCCAAAGGAATTGAAATCGGGATTTTGAAGATATATCTGCACTCTCATGTGTCCATTGCAGTGTTATTCACAACAGCTAAGACATATAGCTAAGCAGCCTAAATGTCTACTGATGGACAGATGGATAAAGAAAGGGTGAAACATACATACAACGGAATATCATTCACCCTTAACAAGGAGGAAACCTTGCCAGTTGCAACAGTATAGAGGACATTATGCTAAGTGGAATAGAGCTGACAGAGAAGGGCGAATCATGATACCACTTATATGAGGAATCTAAAATAGACTCACAGCAGCAGAGAGTGGAATGGTGGTTGCCAGGGGCTAGGAGGAGGGGGAAGTGGAGGGGTATTAATTAAAGTTTACAAAGTTTCAGTTATACAAGACAAATCCTAGAGGTCTACTGCACAGCATAGAGCCTATAGTTAACAACACTGTATTGTATACTTAAAATTTTGCTAAAAAGATAGATCTTATAGGGAATGTTCTTATAACACGTAAATAAATAAGGCAGGAGGAAACTTTTGGAGGTGATGGATATTTTCATAACATAAACTGTGGTGACAGTTTCATGGGTGCATACTTATCTACAAACTCATCAATTTATGTACATCGACTGTACAGCTTTTGGTCGCCAATCGTACCTCAATAAAGTGGATTAAAAAAAAAGCCTGACTAAATATACTATATGAGCTGGTGATGATGCTTCTTGGTATTTACCCGAATGAGTTGAAAACTTATATCCTCAAAAAACCTTCACATGGATGTTTCTAGCAGCTTTATTCATAGATGAACTTGAAAGCAACCAAGATGTCCTTCAGCAGGTACATGGATAAATAAACCATGACATCCCAACCTTGTTTTACTGTGCTTCGCTTTACTGCACTTCGCACGTACTGCATTTATTACAAATTGAAGGTTCGTGGCAGCCCGGCGCCAAGAAAGTCTCTTGGTGCCATTTTTCCAAAACCATGCGCCCACTTTGTGTCTCTGTGTCACATTTTGGTAATTCTTACAATATTTCAAACTTTTGCACTATTATTGTATTGCTTATGGTGATCTGTGACCAGTGATCTGTGATGTTACTATTGTAATTGCTTTGGGGCATCACAAATTGCACCCATATAAGATGGTGAGCTTAGCTGATAATGCTGTGTGTGTTCTGACTGCTCCACTGACCAGCTGTTCCCCAGCTCTTTCCCCCTTCTTAGGCCTCCGTATTCCCTGAGACACAAAAATGTTGAAATGAGGCCACTTAATAACCCTGCAGTGGCCTCTAAGCGTTCAAGTGATAGGAAGGGTCCTACATCTCTCAGTTTAAATCAAAAGCTAGAAATGATTGAGCTTACTGAGAAAGGCATGTCCAAAGCCGGGAAGGCCAAAAGCTAGGCCTCTTGCACCAAACAGTTATCCAAGTTGTGAATGCAAAGGAAGAGTTCTTGAAGGAAATTGAAAGTGCTCCTCCAGTGAACACACAGATGATAAGAAAGCAAAACAGCCTTCTTGCTGATACGGAGAAAGTATTAGTGGTCTGGATAGAAATGAAACCAGTTACAACATTCCCTTAAGCTGAGGTCTAATCCAGAGCAAGACCCTGACTCTCAATTCTATGAAGGCTGAGAGAGGCGAGGAAGCCACGTAAGAAAAGTTTGAAGCCAGCGGAGGCTGTTTCGTGAGGTTTAAGGGAAAAGGTTTCCACATCATTGTGCACAGTGAGGCAGCAAGTGCTGATGGAGAAGCTGCCGCAAGGTATCCGGAAGATCCAGCTAGGATCATTAATGAGGGGGCCGCACTAAACTACATTTTCAGAGTAGATAAAACAGCCTTCTTTTGGAAGAAGATGCCATCTAGGGCTTTCGTAGCTAGATAAGAGAAGTCAATGCCTGGCTTCAAAGCTCCAAAGAGCAGGCTGGCTCTCTTGTGAGGGCCTAAGGCAGCTGGTGGCTGGAGGTTGAAGCCAGTGCTCATTTCCCATCCCCCAAATCCAGGGCCCTGAAGAATGATGCTAAATCTACTCTGCCTGGCTCTATAGAAGGAGCAACAAAGCTTGTAGGACAGGACATCTGTTTACAACATGGTTTTCTGAATATTTTATTTTATTATTTTTTTAAAGATTTTATTTAATTTATTTGACGAAGAGAGAGACAGCCAGCGAGAGAGGGAACACAAGCAGGGGGAGTGGGAGAGGAAGAAGCAGGCTCCCAGCAGAGGAGCCTGAGGTGGGGCTCGGTCCGAGAAGGCCAGGATCACACCCTGAGCCGAAGGCAGACGCTTAATGACTGAGCCACCCAGGCGCCCCTTCTGAATGTTTTAAACCCACTCTTGATACCTGCTCAGAGGAAAAAATTCCTCTCAAAATATGACCACTCGCTGACAATGCGCCTGCTCGCCCAAGAGCTCTGATGCAGATGGACAGTGAGGTGAGTGTTGTTTTCATGCCTGCTAACACAACATCCACTCAGCAGCCCATAAATCAAGGAGTCCTTTTGACTTTCAATTCTTATGGCTTAAGAAATATATTTGGTAAGGCTATAGCTGCTAGAGTTAGTGATTTCTTGGATGGATCTAGGCAAAGTCGATTGAAAACCTTCTTGAAAGGATTCACCATTCTAAATGCCATGAAGAACGTTCATGATTCATGGGAATAGATCAAAATATCAGTATGAATACGAGCTTGAAAAAAGTTGATGCCAACCCTTGTTGGTGACTTTGAGGGACTCAGGCCTTCAGGAGAGGAAGTAATGGCAGATATGGCGGAGAGAGCAAGAGAACTAGACTTACGAGTGGAGCCTGAAGATGGGACTGCATCGTTGTAATCTCTCGATCAAACTTGAAGGGATCAGGAGTTTTTTCTAACAGGTAAGCAAAAAAAAAAAAAGTAGTTTCTTGAGGAAAAAGTACTCTTGGTGAAAATGCTTTAAAGGTAGTTGAAATGACAACCAAGGATTTAGAATATTACATAAACCTAGTTGATTAAGCAGCAGCAGAGTTTGACAGGATTGATTCCAACTTGAAAGAAATTCTACTGTGGGTAAAAACTATCAAACAGCGTCACGTGCCATAAAGAAATCATTTGTGTGAGGAAAAGCCAATCAATGCGGCAAACTGCAGTGTTCTCTTATTTTAAGGAATTGCCACAACCACCCCAACCTTCAGCAACATGACCCTTATCAGTGGGCAGCCATCAACATCGAGGTAAGACCCTCCACCAGCAAAGAGATTATGATTCACTCAAAGCTCAGAGGATGACTAGCATTTTCTAGCAATAAAGTATTTTTTAATTAAGGTATGTATGGGGCTCAGACATTTAAGTGTCCAACTCTTGATCTGATCTCAGGGTTGTGAGATCGAGCCCCATGTCAGACTCTGCACTGGGCATGGAGCCTGCCTGAGATTCTCTCTCTCCCTTTGCCCCTCCCCATTCTCTTCCTCTCTTAAAAAATTAAGGTATGTACATTGCTTTTTAGTCATAATACTATAACACACTTAATAGACTATAGTAGGGTATAAACAGAACTTTAATGTGTACTGGAAACCAAAAAAAAAAAAAAAAAGAATTCCTCTGACTCACTTTACTGTGATATTCACTTTATTGCTGTGGTCTGAAACCAAACCCACAGTATGTCTGAGGTATGCCTGTATTGCTCAGTGCTAAAAAGAAATGAGCTAATCAAGCCATGGAAAGGCATGGAGGAACCCTAGATGCATATTACTAAGTGAAATAAGCCTATCTGAAAAGGCTACCTACTGCATGAGTCCAACTCTCTGATATTCAGGAAAAGGCAAAACTACAGGAAAAGTAAAAAGATGGGTGGTTGCCAGGCGTTGGGGGGAAGAGTGGGATGAACAGGCAAAGCATAGAGGATTTTTGGGCAGTGAAATTACTTTGCATACTTTGACAGTGGATACAAGTCATCAAAGGTTTTTCAAACCCAACAGAATGTAGCAACACCAAGAATCAACCTAATGTTAAGTATGAGCTTTATGACGTGTGGATGTAAGTTGAGAGACCATAGCACACGGACCACTCTGCCAAAAGGTGCCAAAAGCGGGGAGGCTGTGTGTGTGTGACAGGGAAGAGGGTGGATGGGAACTCTCTGTACTTTCTGCTCAGTTTTGCTGTGAACCTAAAATTGCACCAAAGAATGGAGTCAGTTTTTTTAAAACAAGTGATGCTGGGGGCACTCAGCCTCATACCCTGCCACTGGGGCTTTCAGTCTTGAGTGCAAGAGCAGGGCCAGACTGTTTTCCCGTCTATTCAGGGACAGGTTGTGCCCTTGGTCTTCACTCGGTTTCCTTGATTTGACTCCTGGCAGGGCCTGAGGTTCCTCTCTTTCTTGGTCTGAGGACATTTCCCCAGAAAAAGGCTTATACCTCCCTGAGATTGAAAAGGAAGGGATGAGGGTGGCCTTATTTGGCCACACCTGCCAAGGTCTCCCACAAGTGACAGCTGTGACAGGCAGCCTGAGGCCCTATGATGGTGATCCCATTCAGGGTTCTAACTCAGTACCCTAAATCTGACTCATGTGAAGGCCCAAGACTCCTCTCTCTGCTGACCTGGGACCTCCCCACTTTTCTGTTACCCCTGAGGAGGATATGAGGCCAGCCCTGTCTCACATTTATGCCTGGATCTCTCATAGCAGTGTGAAGGATTCTGTGAGGCTCCACTGGTGTGGGTTAGCTGGTCCCTGAGTACTCACCTTCCTCCTGGCACACCTTAGAAATCCTACCTCTACTGACCTGAGTCAATCAACCTCAGACCAGGATCTTTCACCTTTTTGACTTGTTAAGTGGAATTCAGCTTCAGTCACATCCTTCCAAGGCTGTCTGGGGACTCTGAGGGCTGACAGAGGGTCAGGAGTCTATGGGCCACACAGTTCTGGGTGGCTGCTGTCTTCATGCCTCATTCAGAGTCCTCGCCTTTGTATGTCAGAGACTGTGAGTCCTCCCTCCAGTGACTGAGGCTGCCTCCTAAGACTCCCCTGTCCTCGAGAACCCCGAAGAATAAGTGAGGGGATGCTCAGACTGAGAAATTTGCCTGGCGTGTTGCTCTTCCCAGTCCTACTATAGAGGGATCTTCATTATGGCTCCTGTTTCTTGATCGAAGGCTTCCTGGGAAAGGCCACGTCCCTGCAAACTCTTGACCATTTTCCCGAGTGCAAACCCTTCAGAGACTGGGTCCCAGTCCCAGGAGTGATGTGAGATAGGAGAGCTGTAACACAAGGCAGAGACCCGGAACACATGTGCCGTCAAAGGAAAAAAAATAATCCATTTCTTCTCTTTAGCAACCAGATTTAGCTCTTTCTGTAACTTCTGTTTGAGTAGATGTTAACTTTCTTTATGGAAGGGCCTATCCAAAATGATTTTGTGAGTCCCTGCTCTTTTGAGGTTATCTGACTTCGGATATATCACTGAATATTATCTCTTTCGTTCCTTTCTTCACACTTCTCAATTATTTTTGATATGGTAATCGCTCTGGTTATGTATTCTAATCCAGTGTCTTGGGCCCAGAGTCCTTTTTAGTACCTGAGACAATTTTTGTAGTAGTGAGAAGAAAGGGGAATTAAGGAACATGAGGTTGGCCTCAGGCTGGTAGAGCAGAAGAGTGTGGGCTTCAGACTGATTCAGGCCAGGGGTCTGGTTCCAAACCTATCACTTAGCAGCTATGTGAAATTGGGCACAACACCAAACTCTGTGAGGCTGTCTTTTCATCTGTGAAATGGGTTCGATGGGCTCTGTCCTGGGGACTGGTAGAATGTCCATAATGCATGTAAAAGCACGTGGCACATTGCCTGGCCTCTACTGAGCTTCAAAGGATGCCAGTTCTTACTCTGATTAATTGGTCCCCAGAGTTTCAACTCACTACAATGAGATTTAATTTTTAATCCAGGGGATGTCAGGAACTATTCAGTACTCCAGAACAAAGAAAACTCCATCAGACAAAATGGTGCTTAGCAAGGAACACTAAGTTAGTATTTCCCCATTCAAGGATGTCATCCAATGTCGGCATAAGGTGGACTTCCTTAGTGGATGCAACACAAAGCTCCTAAAACATATTTCAAGGCCCCAAAACTTATGTTCCTCTCAGCTGCCCTTCTCTCTAAACCACTGTGACTTTCATTCATTCAACCACCAACAAAAATCTAGACCTTGCCTGGAGTTTGCAAAATGACATACGAGATAACCGAATTTGAATGATGTTTTAGTGGAGTGGGCTCGGGCTCCCCCACCCCAGGGCCAAGGGCGCCAGTCCAGGGGATTCTGGGCAGCCACTCCAAGAGAGTATACCCTTATTTCTCAGAAGCTCTCTGGAGATGATGTAAATAAAACCTCGAATTTGCGCACTGTGTTCACCTGCACCAGAACAAGAGCACAGGACACGTTCCATCTCTGCCCCGGGTGACTGCTCTCTGGTTTCTCCACCATCCCAAAGTAACTGGTAAGGGCGGTTTGCCACTCTGGACTTAGTCTTTCAACTCTGAAGCCCACCACGTGAGGGTCTGGCTCCTGCTCCCTATGATCACAGCCTCCTGGAGCACCCCTCCCCCAGCCCCATGCAGCCAGCTTAGAATTACCTCCCACTGAGGGACATGCCGTCCCAGAAGGCCCAATGCTGCCTTGCTTCAGGGCACTGACACTTAACTGCTCTCATCTGGAACCACCTCTCCCCTGTTTTATCTCCTCTTTCCATGTGTCCTTTTGGTCTGTATATCGCCATTCTTCCTTATATGATAGATGCTTCTCGACTCTATAATTTTATGGTCGATGTCTCGGTCTTTTCCTCAGCTTTCCCAGGGCTAGCATGAAGCCTTCTAAGAGCAGATGCTCAGGCAATGTTTGGGGAATAAATGAGCCTGTGAGCATGGGATCTAATTCAGTAAGGTTCAATTCTACATTCTTCAATTAGACAAGCATGTACTGTTATTCAGAATTTTATAAAACACAGAGCAAAAGCGATTAGGAAGCCAAATACTGACCATCTTATTTGTTACCTCTGTATCGATTCTATGTATATTTTGCTGCTTTATTTTTTCATGTTTTTAAGGAAATGCATACACCAATGCCATGTTATGTTGTACCAGATTACTAAATAAGATGGAAATTTTCCCAATTTGTTTTTTTAAACAGCAACACTCTTAACTCTTAAACCTGATAAACAATAAGTGAGACCAATGTAACTCATAAATTTAGACTATAATGCTAGGTAAGCCTTCATTTCGATGTAACAACATTTGAAAAAGAGCAAAAAAATAAAAATGCTGATATATGTCCAAATTACCCATACAGAGCAGGAGCACGAAGGTATCATACACTGTGTTCCCTCAGTTACACCCCGCCCTCCACTGCTCGGAACATGGACTGCTCTCTTCAGCCACAATGTGAAGAATCCGCCTCAACTTCATTGGGTGTGGGAGGTGCTGCTGGACACTCCTTGGAACATTCACTGGCCATGGCATCCGTCTCAGCTCGGAGTGTAACCGTGGCTTTGACTCGCTCTTCCTCATCTCGCAGAGCCTCGTCATACCAAGAGTGGAAGGCACTGGGGACTGTATGATTAATCTTGGCCCCAAACTCTAGCACTTTCATCTTGCTGGTCTCTGCGTGGGCTCTCGGGCCCCACAGGAACTCATAGCGTGCTGGATCACTGTTGGCCACCTGGCGGTACTCCAGGTACTTAAGCTTCACCAAATCTTGGGTGATGAGCTTCTTGGGTTCCCCAAATATGAAGTGCCTCTTCCCCGCATAGACTCTCATCTTATTCAGGAACTCCCGATGTTCTCTTCGGTGGCACAGTTGCCCTTCATGGAGATCACACCCAGGAGATTCATCAGGAGACCGGTCTTGGGAAATCCTCTGCCATGGCTTACAGTCCCATTGTTGGGGAGGTCCATCTTGCTGACAAGGATATAGGAATGTTTGGTGGAATTGACTTCCTTCAAGTCAACACCAAAAACCACTTCCAAGCTGAAAGAGGCTCTTCTGAGGATCTTAAGGAAGCGATTTTTATACTTCTTATTGACAATCTTCAGCATATTGGCTTTCGTGATGGGCTTTTTCCTTTTGTACATGTGTATCAGGAACTGCACCAAAATACCCGTTGTTTTGGTTACAGGGTCTCCTTGAGACTGCACAATGGTGAGTGGGGCTTGGGAGGAACTTGGCTTTTTCTCAATTTTGCAGTTGGCGCCTTGGTATGATCTTGTGCAAGAAACACCTGCAGACTTGGTGGCTAGGGCTCTACATGACCTAGAAGCAGGCTTCCTGTGAGTCAGAACACCAAAGGGAGGTGGGGCCAAAGAGCGGAATGCTTTCTCCTTGGCTGCAGTGGCCTGAGCACTCCTCCGATGCTGGATCCCACCTCGGGCTTGGTGGCGTTTCTCACAGGTGTGGAGCTTACTCTTCTGTCCCCAAGCCATGATGACTGTGATCAGGGATAGCAGGTAGGAGTGTGGGTAGGACAGCAGGTGATCTGGGCATGAGAGAAGAGAGGATGAGAGGGAGCACCTTCCACAGGGAGAGATCACCTTGGCTTTAACCAAGGCTGCCTCTGCAGATTTCCTTGAGGGCACAGCTCTAGGAAACCACCGGGCTCCTGTTATGATCAACCTGTACTCTGAGAATCCTGTGGAAATAATTAAAGTGAGCCTCAGGTTGCAGCCTGCCAGCCCTGCGTGATGCTTACTGGGGCTGAGAGCAGCGGTGGCAGGTTTAGTCCTTGTGGAATCCTCTCTACTCTGGAGTATGCGGATTCTTTCAGTTCACATTCAGGACTATCATATCAACTTTTGGCAAGGCCTGGGCTCCCTCCTCTGTGCTGCTCTAAATTTACATCTCAAACTCAGGTCCTCATCTTCTTGGGACCCCTGAAGAGGAACTAAAGGGGGCACTGTGGCCCATTACTGCTGCCTTGGCCCACTACTGCCACCAACTGCTGACAGTTCTGTGGGACTCTCTCTTCTAGAGTCACTGGGGTTCTCAGTCCTCATTTAGTGTCCTCACCTTGGCTCTGGGTAGGGCCTGGGGCACCTTCCTCTGCTGATCTGATGTCTCTCCCTTCATACAAAGGCTCTCACCAATTTGATGCCATCAAAAACAAAGTAGGGTTCACACACCCCTGACTTCAGTGCCTGGGCTCCTTAGTGCTGCAGACAAGGGGGAGCTCTCTGTTGTCTCTTTTTCGGGGTGAGTACCATCACCCTTCATTCAGGGTCCTCACTCTGACTCCTATGAAGCCCTGGGTCTCCTCTCTCTGCAGAATTGAGGCCACTCAGTTAATCCAACAGCCTCACCTCTCTGGGACTCTCCAGACAGAAATGAGGAGGGTGCCTCAGTCTAAAAAATATTCAGGGTTTTCCCAAGGCTGAGAGAAGGGTCAGGATTTATGAGACACACTTTTTAGAGCTGGTGTTCCTTTAGAGTTGATGCTCTCCTCACTCAGGTCTCTGACCTTAACTACAGGTAGGACTTAGGACTCCTGTCTCCAATACACTGGTAGGAGTTAGGCCTCCTGCCTCAGAGCAAATCCCTCAATTCCGAGTCCCTAGAGGGGAAAATCAGGGTCCTCCACATAGGACTACTCCCACCTAGAGCCTCCAGAAGTAAGTACAGGGATGCTGCTTTCCCTAACCGGGGAGAGGTCCCTCATTAGCACTCAGGGACCTCACCATCACTGCAGACAGGGCCTAGGTCTCCTCCATCTGTAGGACCCAGGCTATTCCCTTAGACCAAGGCCCTTCCTACCTGAGACTTTCCAGGCAGAAAGTCTCCCTCTCCTGGGGCCTCCCAGGGCCAACAGCGGTAGTGAGACTTAGTGAGGCCCCGTCTTTTATGGATCTGGATGGTCCGTTCAGTCCCCACGCAAGGTCCTAACCTTGCCTCCAGACTAGTCCTGAGAATTCACTCTCGGGGGGCCAGAGGCCTCACCCACAGACAAATGTCCTTACTTCCTGGAAACTGAATCGGAAGTAAGGATGAGTCATATCCGGCCACAACTGCCCAGCATCTCTAAGGGCTGAAAGCAGGGGCAGGGTTCTGTGAGACCCCACTGTTCTGGAGTCAGTGGTCCCTAGGTCCTCACTCAGGGTCTTCGTTTTGGTATCTATCAGAGGCTGGGACTCCTCCCTCCACTAAATTCAGTTCATCAAGCTCCAAACACAGCCTTCACTTCCAGGAGCTCCTGGGGAGTTGGCGGTGGGGGGGTGGCGGTTGTCAGGGCCTGCCAAATAAAACTGTCCCCGCCTGGAGCCTCCCAGAACCAAATGTCAGGGTACCGCTTTCTGTTGCCATCTCTACTGGGAAAAGATCCCCTCTTTAGCACTAAGGACCCTCCTCCGGCTCTACTTAGGGCCTATGTTTCCTTCATCTGCAGAATCAGGGCTACTCTTTTAGACCAAGTCCTTCCTCCCTAAGACTTCCCAGGCAGAACTCAGCCTAACAGCCGTGCCAGCACCATCCACTGCCGACCCCAGGGGCAGTACTTTGTGGGGCCACCTTTGTTTTAGGAGGGGGAGTGGTCCCTTCACTTCACATTCAGGTCCTCACCTTGACTTCAGAGAAGTCCTGGGAACCCACCCTCGGCGAAACAAATGCTACGCCCAGTGGTCAAAGTCCCAGTCGCCAAAGCGGAAGTTCAGGTGAATCATATCTGGCCATGGCTGCCAGGGGGTTATGAGCTGACAGCAAGGACGAAGCTCTGTGGGATCACAGTGTTCTGAATTTGGTGGTCTCTAGGTCCTCACACAGGCTCCTTACCTATCAGGCTTTGATAGATACCAAGATGAGGACCCTGAGTGAGGACCTAGGGGGTACCAAATTCAGAAGACTGAGATCCCACGAACTTGGGACTCCTCCCCCTACTGAACCAAGTCAGCCAGTCCGCAAGGCAAGCCCTCACCTTCCCGAGTCCCTAGTGAGGAGTCACGGTGCACTGCTTCCGACTACCTTTGCCTGGGGCCCCAAAGGCTTGAAAAGAGGGACAGGACTCTGTGAGCCTCCCTCTTTTACGAAGAGATTCTATCATTAGCACTGAGGGTCCTCACCTTGACTCTGGTTATAGCCAAGACTTGCCCCTTGGCAGAAATGGGGCCCATCCTGTTAGACAAGGCCCTTCCCTCCCTGAGACTCACCAGGCAGAAATGAAAAGGCTTCTCAGGCTTATAGCTCTGCCTGAAGCCTCCCACGGTTAAGAATGGGGTCAGGGGTTTGTAAAGTCCCGTCATTTATGGGTCTAGCAATGTCCTCTTTACTCACTCAGGCACCTGACCTTGCTCCTGGCTGGTCATGTGACTCCATCCTCCCTGACATGAGGTTACTCTGCTGAGATCAAGGGCCACTCCTTCCTGAGACCTCCCAGGTGGAAGAGTGAGTCACATTAGGCCAGGGATGTTTGGGTCCTGAGAGGTGGACAACAAAGTCCAGTCTCTCTGGAAAACCACTGTTGTGGAGTTGATGGTCCCCACATTCATCACCCAGGGACCTCAGCTTGATACCTACCCAACCCAGGATCCTCCCTCTACTGAAGTGTGACCAGTCTCCTTTGGCTAAGACTTAGACCTTGCTGAGAACTCTGAGGAGTAGAAGAGGGGATGCCCACTCTGATTTCCCTGCCTGGGCATTCTAGGCCTGAGAGCAGGTTTGGCAGGTCTCCGAATGACCCCCTATTATTTGGGGTGGTTCTCTCTCCAGTCTTCATCCATGGGGGTCCTATCTCTCAGATTAAAGAATTCCTGGGAAACTCCACATCCACGCAAACTGAAGCAGTGTCCCTAATGCAAACCTTGCAGGTTCCTGTCCCTGACTTGATGTGAGATAGGAAAACTGCAACATATGACAGGGGACCCAAGAGAGAGGTGGGCTGTCGAAGAAAAATGATGCTGATCTATCCTTTTTTTTCAGTAGTCAGAGTGAGCCCCTTGAGTGATTTCTGTTTTAGATGATTTACTTCCTAAGAGGAAGGAGTTGTCCAGGATGGTTTTGTGATTCCCCAATCTTGAGGGTATCTGACACTGCATATACAGATCATCATATTGTCACTGAAGAGTATCTGTTTCTCCTCTTTGTTCATGCCTTTGATTTAGTGTGCTATTCTTTACTGCTTCGGCTATGTATTCCAATCCAGTTCTCTGCACACAGAATCCTTATCCTCCCCCCACCCCGCCCCCAAGGTACATTTTGGAGTATTAAGGAACACAAGGTTTGTTTTAGGCAGAGAAGAGTGGAATGATCGTCGTGTTCCAGAGGAAGGCAGACCAGGAGTCTAGTCCCAGCCCTGTCACTTACTAGCCCTGTAAACTTCAGCATATTACCAAACTCCAAGACAAATCACCATCAACCAATGCTGTTTAGCGATGCCGATTATGTAGTATGTCCTCATTAGAGGATATAATATACAGTGTGTTTATGGGAGAGAATTTCCCAGTTGGATACAACTTAAAGTTCTCAGAATTTTTGTCAATGACCAATATTTTCCCTAACTTTCAGCTGCCCTTCCATCTAAATCACCATTATTTTCGTTCATTTAACCATTAGCAAAAATCTAGACTTTGCCAAATTACATGCAAGATAAAGTGACTGAGTGCTCTTTCGATAGAGTGGTCTATGGCTCCCCCAAACCAGGGAAAAGAGTCCCAGTCCAATGGATTCTGGACACCCTACCTCAAAGAAGTATAACCCTTATTGCTCAGAAACTCCCTGGTGACTATGTACATAGAACATCTAGTCTGTGCACTGTGTTCAGATGCGCTGGGCAAGAGCACAGACTCCTACCACTCCTCCACCATGTGGAGATTTTCTCTGGTTTAGCCACAATCCCAAAGGACAAGCTTCCATTGCAGGCTTAGTTTTTCATCTCTGAGGCCCTCCATCTGACGGTCTGGCCCCTGCTCACCACTCCCATAGCCTCATCTAGCCCACCATGCAATCTCACTTGAAATTGCCCCTTGCTGAAGGGCGTACAGCTTCCTAAAGCTCCACGCTGCCTTGCCCCAGGACTTCGGTACTTGACTGCTTTCAGTTCAAGTCTCCTCCCCTCTTCAAACCCCTTCCCCCTTTTTACTTGTTTTTTAGGTTACAGAGAATATATCACCATCTCTTTTTATATGATAGCAGCATCCCGACTCTAAAATTCAACGAGCAGGGGGCTAGAACTTGTTTTTGCGTTTTGAAGTTGTTGTTGTTTGTTTTTTAAGCCATTCCCAGTGCTAGCAGGAAGCCTTCCAGAGAGCTCATTCCCACTTAAGGATTGGAAATAAATGAGAGTGAGCATGAGGTCTAACTCACCAACATTTCATTTCTCTTATACACCTGAATAATCTAAGCAAGTCCAGATATATAACTTCTTCTTTTATGGGAAGAAACACTAGGAAGAATTAGGCAAACCAAGAATTGACAATCTTTTTCTTACTTATACTTTCTTTTTTTTTCTCTTAATGATTAAATATTTATGAAGTGCCTACCGTATAGTAGGCACTGTGCTAGGCTACAACCCCAAATAAGACAAAATATCTGCTTCTTTAAAAACTACTTTGTTGCGGTATGATTGACATACCCAAAGTGGTACACATTTAATGTATACACCTCGATGAGCTTGGAGATAAGTATACACCTACGAACCATCACCACAATCAATGCCATAAACATACCCATTACCTCCAAAAGTTTTCTCCTGCCCTCTTTATTATTTTTCAGGAGTACAATAACAATTAACTTAATACCTACCCTCTCAGCAAATGCTTAAATATCCAGTATGACATTGTTATCTACAGATGCTATGCAGTACATTTCTAGGACTTACTCACCTTATAGAAATGAAAATCTGTATCCCTTGCCCAATACCTCTCCAATACCCCGCCTCTCAGCACCTGGCAGCCACCATAGCAGTTTGACTATTTTAGATTCCTTATATAACATGTATTTTTCCTTTTGTGTCTGGCTTATTTCACTTAGCATAATGTCTTCCAGGTTCATCTCTGTTGTTGCAAATAGCAAGGTTTCCTTCTTTTTAAGGTTGAATAATACTCCATTGTGTATATATGGCATATTTTCTTTATACAGTCATCCAACAATGAACATTTAGGTTGCATCCATGTCGTGGCTATTGTGAACAGTGCTGCAATGAACACGGGGTGCAGGTATCTCTTCAAGATCCTAATTTCAATTCCTTTCGATATAGACCGAGAAATAGAATTGCTGGATCATATGATAGCTCTATTTTTAATTTTTGGAGGAACCCCCATACTGCTCCATAGTGGTTGCACCAATTTACATTCCCATCGAGAGTGTCACAGAGTTGTCCTGCCCAAATACTTGCACTTAAACAGCTTATTCTCTACTTGGGGAGAGAGCAAGACAATAAACTTTTTAATTGTTGTTATGCTAAGAACACTTAATGTGAGAACTACACTCTTAACAAAATTTTAAGTGCACAATAACATACTGTTAAATATAGGCACAATGTTTTTTTTTTGCTAAGCACACTGATTTTTCTTTAAATTTTTTTTTATTTCATTTAAAATGAATTAATTAACATATAGTGTACTGTTAGTTTCAGAGGTAGAGTTTAGTGATTCATCAGTTAGGCACAATGTTTTACATAGATCTCTAGAACCTATTCATCTTTCAGAACTGAAACTATACCTGTCCAGCAACAACTTCTCATTTCTCCCTGACCCCCAACCCCTGGCCGCCACCATTCTACTCTGTGTTTCTATGTGTTTAACTATTTTGTATACTTTATATAAATGGAACCATGTGGTATTTATACTTATATGACTGGCTTATTTCATTTAAAATAATGTCCCCCAGATTCATCCATGTTGTCCTATGTAAGTGGACTTCCTTTATTTTTAAAGCCAAATAATATTCCACTGTATGTATATACCACATTTTATTTATCCATTTATCTACTGATGGAGATTTGGGTTGTTTCCATATCTTGGCTATTGTGAGTAATGGTGTAATGAACACAGGAGTGCTGATAACTCTTTAAGATACTGATTTTATTTCCTTTGGGTATATACTCAGAAGTGGGATCGCTGAATCACGTGGTAGGTCTAATTTTAATTTTCTTTTTTTTCTTTTTTTTAAGATTTTATTTTATTTATTTATATGACAGAGAGACAGCCAGCGAGAGAGGGAACACAGCAGGGGAGTGGGAGAGGAAGAAGCAGGCTCCCAGCAGAGGAGCCCGATGTGGGACTCAAACCCAGAACACCAGGATCACGCCCTGAGCAGAAGGCAGACGCTTAACAACTGCACTACCCAGGCGCCCCGACTAATTTTAATTTTTTTTTTAAAGATTTTATTTTATTTATTTGACAGAGATAGAGACAGCTAGCGAGAGAGGGAACACAAGCAGGGGGAGTGGGAGAGGAAGAAGCAGGCTCATAGCGGAAGAGCCTGACGTGGGGCTCGATCCCAGAACGCCGGGATCACGCCCTGAGCCGAAGGCAGACGCTTAACCGCTCTGCCACCCAGGCGCCCCTAATTTTAATTTTCTAAGGAACATCCAAACTGTTTCTTCATAATGGCTGTACCAATTTACATTCCCACCAATGGTGCATAAGGTTCCCTTTTCTCCACATTCTCACCAACACTTGTTATTTGTCTTTTTGATAATAGCCATCCTACCTGTTTGAGGTGATATCATTTGAGCTGATATCTTTTTTAATAGTTTGTTTGCTATTGAGTTATAGTAGTTCCTTACATAATTTCAATATTAGTCCCTTAGATATATGGTTGGCTAATATTTCCTCTCACTCCACAGATTGCCTTTTTGTTGATTGTTTCCACAGCTGTACAGATGCCTTTTGGTTTGATGTAGTCCCACTTGTTTGTTTTTGTTTTTCTTGCCTGTGTTTCTGTTGTCATATTCAAAAAACCTCTGCCAAGACCAATGTCAAAGAGATTTTTCCCTGTTTTTTTTCTTAGGAATTTTATGGTTTCGAGTCTCATTTTTAAGTCTTTAATCCATTTTTCATTAATCTTTGAGCATGACATAAGTAGCTTTCAATTGAATTCTTTTGCATGCAGATATTCAGTTTCCCAATAGCATTTAATTGAAGAGACTATTCTTTCAACCATTGTGTATTCTTGGTGGCCTTGTTATTGATTACTTGACCATTTATGCATGGGTTTATTTCTGGGCTTTATTCTGTTCCATTGGTCTATGTGTCTGACTTTATACTAGCATAACACTGTTTTGTTTTTGTTTTTGTTTTGTTTAGAGAGAGAGAGAGAGAGAGAGAGAGAGAGAGTGTGTGTGTGTGTGTGTGTGTGTGTGTGTGAGCAGGGGGTGGGGTACAGACAGAGGAAGAGGTAGAGAAAGCATCTTAAGCAGGCTCCATGCCCAGGGTGGAGCCCAATGAGGGGCTTGATCTCACGATTCTGAGATCATGACCTGAGCCACAATCAAGAGTCAGATGCTTAACTGACTGAGCCACCCAGCACCCCAACACTGTTTTCATTAATATAGTTTTGTAATAGAGTTCAAACTCAAGAAGTATGAGGCCTCCATCTTTGTTCCTTTTTCTCAATGTTACTTTGGTATTCAGGGCCTCTTATGATCTCATATGAAATTCAGGGTTTTTTTTTCTACTTCTGTGAAAAATTCCATCGGAATTATGATAGCTATTGCACTTAATCTGTAGATCACTCTGAGTAGCATGAATTTTTTAAAAAAATATTCTTTCCATCAATGAACACGGGATATCTTTCATTTTATTTATGTATTTTTCAATTTCTTCCATCAATGTCTTATTGTTTTCAGTGTATAGATCTTTTACCTCCTTGGTTAAATTTATTCCTATTTTATTTTTTGACACTATTTTAAATGGATTTTCTTAATTTTTTTAAAGATTTTATTTATTTATTTGACAGAGAGACAGCCAGCGAGAGAGGGAACACAAGCAGGAGGAGTGGGAGAGGAATAAGCAGGCTCCCAGTGGAGCAGGGAGCCCAATGCGGGGCTCAATCCCAGGACTCTGAGATCACGCCCTGAGCCAAAGGCAGATGCTTAATGACTGAGCCACCCAGGCGCCCCTTAATTTCTTTTTCAAATAGTTTGTTGTTAATATATAGAGACACAACTGATTTCTGTGTTTTGATTTTGTATCCTGCAACTGAATACACTGTTAGTTCTAACAGTATTTTGGGTACATGGCATCACCTCAATCTCTTCCCCCACATAGAGAGAAGTCACATTCTCTCTCGGGGATCAGCTGTGCCAACTTGCGGGAAGGGCTGATGCCAGTGATGTCTAATTACTGTTCCTACCCATTTCAAGTATAGTTGATCTCAGTTTTATGCTCACATGTAGTATCACATTTTCTTAACTGGATTCTGGACCTTTCATAAACGTATTTGTTACTCACAGTTAACTCTGTGGTTCTGTGGGCAAATAAGGGATGGAAATTCTTATTCGACCATCTCGCTGATACCAAAACCTTTTCTTTATTTCTTCATACCAACAATTCTACTACAGGGTTCATTCACATTTGCAAGAAAATCCTTATTCATATGACATTTTATTTTGCTCTAGACCACAAAAAGGGATGCAAGGTGGGGCACCTGGGTGGCTCAGTCAGTTAAGCATCTGACCTTTGATTTCAGCTCAGGTCCAGATCTCAGAGTCCTGAGATTGAGCCCTGCCTTGGGCCCTGCACTTGGTGTGGAGCCTGCTTAAGGATTCTCTCTCCCTTTCGCCCTACCCCCCAACCCCAGCTCATGGGCACTCTCTCTTTCTCAAAACAGAAAGAGAGAAAGAAAGAGATGCAAGGATTTTTAATTTGTTGTACAAGATGCCAGAACATTTATACTTATACTGATCAATAGCAATACATCTGTGATACACATTATTCATAAACACAGATACTGAAGTCATATAAACCTTCGATTTCAAGGAACAGTATTTTTTAAAGTACCAAAAAGAAACCCCAAAATAAAAACCGATAAATCTCCTACTTAACTCAAGTAAAGCAAGAACAAAAAGACATACAATGTGTTCCTTTCAGCCCCACCTAGGTGCTTAACTACTTAGAATGCTGACCACTCTTTTTACAAGATGAAAAATCCCCCACCCCTGACTTCACTAGATGTGGGAGTTGCTACTGGTCTCGGCCCTGGCACATACCCTGGCCATGGCGGCAATGCCAGGACTGGCTGTGACTCTGGCTCGGGTCTCAAAGCCTCTTTATACTTCATCACGTGATGGAATTCAGGCCCTCCAAGGGCTGACAGCGGGAACTGGACTCTCTAGACCACCAGCATTCTGAGTGGGTGCTTCCTTCACTCTTTTTAAGGGAACTCACATTTATATCTGACAACTCCCTCTTCTGACCTGAGATTGCCTTCCTTAGACCAAAGCTCTCAAGACCCTGACAACTGTGATGAAAAAGTGAGGAGATTCTCAGCCTGACAGCTCTGCCTGGAACCTTTTAGCTTTGAGAGAAGGCAGGGGCTACTCTCTCCGTAACACCCAATATTCTGGGATGTTGCTTTTTCCTTTCCCCAGTTCTGGTTCATGGGTATCCTCCTAAAGGCTCTTGTCACTTCCGTTAAAGGCTTCTTGGGAAATGCCACATACCTGAAAATTCTTGAGTGGTTTCCCTACTCTGAAGCTTGCAGAGAAGGGGTCCTTGTCGTAGGAGTGATATGAGATGGGAAATCCACAACAGCACAAATCAGGGAGCCCAGGTAAGTGGGCTGTGAGAGAAATAAAATATGTTGGTCTATTCCTTCTCTTTCCCGGAC
This sequence comes from Ailuropoda melanoleuca, assembly GCF_002007445.2. Lineage (NCBI taxonomy): Eukaryota > Metazoa > Chordata > Mammalia > Carnivora > Ursidae > Ailuropoda > Ailuropoda melanoleuca. The sequence continues at coordinate 25,514,376 of NC_048238.1, read as the reverse complement.
AGGCTTTAGGTCTCATGTAACCTCTGTTCTAATACATTTACTTTTTATAAGGAAGTGGCTGAGTAAGATAATTTTTTTGAGTCCCTGATCTTTTAAGGTTATCTGAAATCACATATGTAGACAATCCTATAGCCTGCAAATATTCTCTCTTTTTTCTCTTTATTCGTAGCTCACATTTATTTTAGTACTATTATTGCTCTGGCATATCATAATATATCTGGTATGGAGTAGTTGGTTGCCTCATTCCTCATACAGGATTCTTTCTTTAAAATATTTATTTACTTAGGGTGTGTGTGTGTGAGTGGGAAGAGGGGCAGAGGGAAAGAATCTTCAAGCTGACTCCCTGCTGAGCATTGAAGCCTGACACAGGGCTCAGTCCCACGACCCATGAGATCATGACCTGAGCCAAAACCAAGAGTCAGATGCTTAACTGACTGAGCCACCCAAGTGCCCCCTCATACAGGACTCTTACCTTGACATTGTCATGGCTGGGATTCCACTTCTAAACAGCCAGCATGTAAACCAAGGCCTTCATTTCCATGAGAGCCTCCAGGCAGAAGTCAGGGGGCACTTGAGCCTGCCAACTCTTGCCTGTGCCTCCCAGGCTAATAGTAGGGAAGGCGTTAGGTGTAGCCCTGTCAGCTGTGGGTTGGGTGATTCCCATATCCACACACGGTGTCTTCATTTGAACCCTGTACCCTTCCTGGGACTCTACCCTCTCTGCTGATCTGAAGATACAGCCTTTGGACAAAGCCCACACCTTCCCAGGACCTGAGTTCAAAGTCAGTGTTGGTCACAAGCAGCCAAGACTCTTCTGAACTCACAGAGCTGACAACTGGGACAGGATTTTTATGGGATCCTACTGTTCTGGCTGGGTCCTTTCATCGTCCTCATTCAGGTCTATCTTCATGATTTCTGAGAGACTGATAACTCACTCCTTTCTCTAGTGACCTGAGAACTCTGCCCATAGGTGAAGGCTCTTATGCCAGTGAGAAGCCTTAAGAATAAGTGAGGGTATGCTCAGCCTGACAACGGTGTCTGAGACTGTCTGTGCTTAAGAACAGGTGGGACTGAAGTCCCTGGCATCCCCTATAGTCTGCGGTGTGGGTCTCCCCAATCCTCCTCCATGGGGCCCTCGTCTTGGTTTCTATCTCTACGACAAAAGGCTTCCTGGGAAATTCCACAGCTCTGCAACTCTGGAGCAGATTCTGCTTTGCAAACCTTGCAGAGAATGCATCTCTGTCCTGGGAGTGAGGTGAAACGGGGAAGCCGTAGCAGAAGGCAGGAACCCCGGGCCATGCGGTGGGCTGTCTCGGGACAAAATACACTGATCGATCCCTTCTGTTCATCAGCCAGGTGAAGAGTCTCACATAACTTCTATTCTGCACGATTTACTTTCTACAGGTAACAGATTGGGCTGATTTTGAGAGCCCCTGATCTTTTGAGGTTCTTTAACATTGCAGCTGTAGATGGTCCTACTGTCACCTAATCCTGTCATTTCTTTATTTACACCTCTCGATTATTTTGGTATTCTTTTTGCTCTGGCTGGATATTCCAATCCAGCAGTTTGGACACAAAGCCATTCTTTTTTAACACCTAAAACAAATTTTGCAGTACTGAGAAAAAACTGAAATAGGAAACACAAGGTGTGTCTCAGGGTGGGAGGAGTAAAACAGTGTGGGCTCTATAATAACTTAGACCAGGAGTCGAGTCCCAGCCTTGTCACTTACTAGGCCTGCGAATTTTGGCACATTGCCGAACTCTAACTCTATGAGCCTCAGGCTCTTCTCTATGAAGTAAGTTTGATAAGCCCTATCTTGTAGGACCGGTGGAGTGTATGTAATGTACAGAAAGCATCTGTTGCTGGGTCTATCTTGTACTGCGACATCAGGGAATGGCAGTTATTACTATGATTATCTTGACCTCAGACATTACCTCTATGCAGCTGAGTTTTGTTTTGTTTTTTACAACTAAGACATGTCAGAGAATATGCAGTGCTCTGGCCAAGAAAAACCTCCCAATCAGCCAAAATTCTGCTTAGGAATGAAAACTAAGTAATATGTTCTCTCCGCCCCCTCTTTACCATGCTTTTCACTCGTTCTTTATGAAGTACTCGGTCTTCCATAAGGACAGCTGCTCCTAGAATCTATAACTGCATGGGTAGTGGCTGGGTCTTCTCTGACTAAACATCCTCAGTTAAAGCATGAAGACTTCCCAGGAACAGATGCTCAGTGTGTGGAAAATAAGAGACATGAATAAAGAGGTTTGATTCACTATGATTTATATTCTCAAACATTCTTGACAAACATAAACAAATTGAGGTATACGTCTTTTAAATTTACAAAAAGACACACCAAGAATTAAATAATTTTTACTCTATCTATTTATCCATCTATCCATCTATTTTGGTGGATCCCAACTATTTTAGTGTGGAACTCTATCACATTTCCAAGGATATGCCTATCCTAAAGCCATGTTAGCTTGTTCTGGATCACAAAAGTGACTTAAGAATTTCCAATCTGTATTTCAAAAAAACAAAAAAAACTCTTACTCCTAAACCTGATAAACAGCAATAAATAAATGTGTGATCCATGTTATTCATAAACTTATACTCTAAATCTAAATAAACTTTCTGTTGAAAGAAACACTGCTTGAAAAATGTAAGAAAAAAACCCAAATTATTTGTGCATATCAGGAACACTAGTTAACAGGCCTTTCCAACTACAAAGCAAAGAATCTGCCTCTGCCCTCTCTAGGGAGGAGGAGCGGAGCGGCTGGACTTGGCCCGGGAACGCGCACCGGCCTTGGTAGTAGAGGCAGCCCCAGCTGCGGCTCGGGCTCGGGCTCGCTCTTCCTCATCTCGCAGAGCCTCTTCATAATGGCACGGGAAGGCACTGGGGACGGTATCATGAATCTTGGCCAAAAACTCCAGGACTCGCATCTTGCTGATCTCAGCACGGGCTCTCGGGCCCCACAGGAACTCGTAGCGTGGAGGATCACTGTTGGCCACCTGGCGGTACTCCAGGTACTTTTCCTGCACAAAATCGTGGGTGATGAGCTTCCTGGGCTCCCCGAAGACTAAATGCCTCCTTCCATCATAGATGCCCAAGATATTCAGGAATTTCCAGATATCCTCCTCAGAGGCGCAGTTGCCACGCAAGAAGATCACACCCAGCAGAGGCATGAGAAGCCCATTCTTAGGCAAGTCGTGGCCACTGCTCACACTGCCATCACTGCTGAGGTCCAGGCTGCTGATGAGGATATAGGAGCAACTGCCTGGCTTGACTTCCTTCAATTCTAGGCCATAGACCAGCTCCATGTGCTCAGAGGCTCTCCTGAGGATCTCAGGGAAGTCCTCCCTGTACCTTTTGTTGACGAGCTTCAGCATGTCTGCCCTCCTTATGGGTGCCCTCAATTTATACTTATACAGCAGGAACTGCACCAACATCCCCACCTTCCTGGTTAGAAGATCTTTGCGAGCACTCTCAGGGGAAGTTGAGGCCCGAGAGGAATTTTTACTTTTCTCAACTTGGCCCTTGGCACCTACATTAGATCTCGGGCGCGAAACAGCTGCGGCGGCACTGGTGGTGGCCAAGGCTTCCTGAGGCTCCTGGGAAGTGCCAGGAACAGGGGAGCTTGAGGGAGCATCCCCCAAAACAGGAGAGGAAGCAGGAGTGGTCTCTTCCTCCTCTGCCGTGGTGGCCTGAGCACTCGTAAGACCTTGGGTCTCGCCTCTGTTATGGCGGCGTTTCTCACGAGCACGGAGCTTACTCTTATGACCGCGAGGCATAATGGCTGTGATCAGGGATGGCAGGTAAGGGTGTGAGCCAGTGAAAAGGCGACTTGGGCCCCTGCAGGAGGGAGAGTAAGATGGTTTTATCACCTTCAACAGGTGGATTCCACTTTGGCTTTATCAAAGGCCACCTCTGCAGGGTCCTTGAGGGTACTGTTCTAGGACCTCACAATGGCTCCTGTTCCCTTGGTCAGCCTGTCCCCTAAGAATCCCAGAGAGGAACCACGGAACCCTTAGAGTGTGTCTTATTTGCATGCTGCTAGCCCTGCCTTGGGTTTACTCAGGTGAGAGCATGTGTTTGCCATGAGGCCCCCTGTGTTCTGTCATGTTGGGGCCTCTTGGTTTATCTTTAGTATTATCATGTCAATTCTTGGCAAAGCTGGGGCACCTTCCCCTCTGTTACTTTGAAAGTGACACCCCAAAGCTCCCTGGGACCCAGGAGAAGGAACTGAAAGGGTGCCTCGCTCTACCTCCCTGCTAGGGAATACCCTGTGCTGAGAGCTCAGTAAGGTCCTCTCTGTTCCAAGTTCACTGGGATCCCCAGCCTTCCTTTAACGTCCTCATCTTGGCTTCTTGAAAGGCTCGGCACAACTTCCGTTTATTGACTGGTGGCTGCACCTTCAGACTAAGAATATCACTGCCTTTAGACCTGATATAAAGAAGTGAGGGAGATGCTCAACCTGACAGCCCTTCCCTGTTATTTCTTGGGCTGAAATCAAAGGGTTAAGATGGATGTTTGATGTCTCCTCTATTCAGGATTGGATGACCCCCTGATTCCTCACTCAGGTTCCTCAATTCAGCTTCTGGTAGAGAAGCTCCACTTTTTCTTGAACTGATGCCCATGTCCTCATAGTAAGAGTGAACCTCCCTGAGTCCCAATAGGAAAATATGAAGACAACCTTATCTGACCAAACATGGTCCCCTCAAGAGTAAAAGCTATTGCAGGCAGGTTGATATCCTATGGTAGGTTGTCCCTCACAGGATTCCAACTCAAGGTCTAAATCTGACTCACAATAGGGTATAAGATTTCTTCCTCTGCTGACCTAGAACTGCTCCCCTCAGACCAAGACCTTCACTGTCCTGCTAATGTGGAGTGGGAACTGATGAACACTTTTGCCTGACATCTCTCTGTGAGGTCTCCCAGGGCTGATAATAGGCAGGACTCTTTGGGGCCCCACTGATAGGGCATGTCCACAGTTCTCAAGGTTTTCACTATGACACCTGGCATAATCTCAAATCTTCCCTCTGCTGGGTTGAGGCTGCCCACTTTGACCTGGTCCCTCACCTGCCTGAGATGTCCTGGGAAGAAGTGAGTATATGGCATCATGTCACCATGCCCAAGTTTCCCAGGCATGAAAACAGGGATAGGGCTTTATGTGGCCCCCTTCTTTATGGCAGGTGTCCTCCATCCTCACTGGGCATCATAACCTCCACTCCTGTTAGGGGCTGGGTCCATTTTGCTGAAGGGAGCTTGCTCCATTAGATCAAGGCCCTCCCCTTCCTGACATCACCTCCAGAGAAAATGAGGGGGCACCTCAGCCTGCCAGCTGTGCCCAGGGACTCCTTTGCTGAGTTTGGGAGTTGTCAGGTAGAGCCCTCAATTCCCTTAGTTGCTAGAGGGAAAAGCAGCTCTCGCAACATCTGTCTACCTTTCCTGGAGCCTCCTAGAGCAGAGTACGGGCGGGGGGGGGGGTTGCCAGTGTGGCCCCCCTCTGTTGGGTAAAGGCTTGCTCATAATACGCGGGGCCCTCATCATGAATCCAGTTCGGGCCTAGCTCCTCCACCCACAGAATCGGGCCTACTCCCGTAGACCAAGGCCTTCCCCGTGAGACTTTCTAGGCCAAATTTGTTCCGCCAGTCCTCTAGGACCTCCCAGAGCCAGACCAAAGGGGCAGGTTCGGGCCAACTTCGTTATGGCGCGGTGTGGCGGGGAGTAGTCTCTTCAATTCCCACTCAGGGTCCTCACCTTGACTTTAGACCGCTCCCGGTCCCGGGAAACCGGCGGCCTCTGAACAAAAGCTGTACCCAGTGGTCGAGGTCCCGCCCAGAACGGAAGTCGGGTGACCCGCATCCGGGGGGCGGGGGCACCGGAGTTTCCGAGGGCTGAAAGCAGGGGCGGGGCTCTGTGGGATCCCAGCGCTTGCGGCTCCTCCTTCTGCCGGCCCAGGCCTGCCAGCCCCCAGGGGCCCCCAGCCTCCTGAGTCCCTAGAGGGGAATTTCTGGCCATGCCGCTCGGAGCTACTCCTTCTGGGCCGCACAAGCCTGAAGGCAGAAACAGGGCTCTGGGAGGCATTTTTTTTTTTATAAGAAAGGGAGGTGGGTAAGAAGGGGGAGAGGGAGAGAGAGCATCTTAAGCAGGCTCTGTTCCCAGGGCAGAGCCACATCTCACAACCCCGAGATCATGACCTGAGCTAAAATCAAGAGTCCTAGGCTTAAAGGATTGCGCTACCCAGATGCCCCCTGGAAGGCCTTTTTTTTTTTTTTTAAGGGAGTTGTAGGCTCATCAGCACTCAGGGTCCTCATCGTCAATTAAGGCCAGACTCCACCCTTGGCAGAACTGGGGCTGCCCCCTTCAGATCAAGGGCTTTTCCTCCCTGAGATCGCACAGGTGGAATCAGTGATAGCTCTTCCGAGGCCTCCCAGGGCTCAGAATAGGATGGGGCTCTGTTTGACTCCCTGTGCTGGTAGGGTGATCCCTATCAGTCAGGGTTCTTATCATGACTCCTGTTAAGGCCTGGGTTTTCTCTCTCTGCACATGTGGGACACTCCAGGGAGACTGAGGGGGGTTCTTCCACCTCACAACTCTGTCCTGGGCATCCCAGGCCAACGGCATTGGTGGGGGGAGATTTGTGTGGGTCCTCTGCTCTGGGGTGAGGGATTCCCTCATTCTTATTCGGATTTCTCACCCTGACATCTGACCAGTCTTGGGACTCCACTGTCTGCTGACCTGAGGCTGCCCCCATCAAATCAAAGTACACACCTCCTGGGACCGAATTGGAACTCAGAATGAGCCACATCCAGAATAGTATGTCTGTTCTCCTACAGTAGAGGACCCAAGCCAGGCTCTGTGGAACCCCACTGTTCTGGCAGGGTCCTTCCATCATTCCTCATTTAGGGTCCTTCGTGTCTCACAGAGGCTGGGACTCCTCCTTCTACTGACCTGAGATTGTCCTTCTTTGGCTGAAACTCTGAACTCCTCGAGAGGCCTCAAGAATAAGTGAGGGAGGGCATGCTTAGCCTGACAGCTCTGTCTGAGGTCAGTCTGAGCTCTAAGTATGAAAGCAGGTAGAAGCCTATGTGCGATCCCCTATATTCTGGAATATTTGTCACCCAAGGCCTCTAACATTAGGCTTTTTATCTTGGCTGCTGTCTCTTGGATTAAAGGCTTTCTGGGAAATGCCACATCCTCGCCAAGAGCTGAGCAGTTTCCCCTCTGCAAACCTCAGCCCGTTTCCTAGGAGTGATGTGAGATGGGGAAGCTAAAGCCCAAGGCAGGAGTCCCAGGAAGGTGATGGGCTGTTGGGGGGAAATGTGCTGATATTTTCCTTCTCTTCATCAGCCAGACTTAGTCTCATGTAAATTTTATTGTGATAGATTTATACTGTATGAGGAAGGCCTGTCCAGGATGACTTTGTGAGTCCCTCATCTTTCAAGGTTATCTGTCATGTGTAGACGATCATACTGCCACCAGGTTTCTTTCTTCACGCCTCTCATTTATTTTGGAATTCATACTGCTCTAGGAATGTATTCCAACCCAGGAGTAGGGGCATACAATCCTTCTTCTGCTTGCCTGAGATACATTTTTAAGAAAAAAGGGGGAAATTGAATTAAAAGACATAAAGTGGGCCTCAGGCTAGGGGAACTGTAACAGTGTGAGCTCTAAACCAGTCCAGACTAGCGTCTAGTCCCAACCTTGTCCCTTAACAGCTGTGTGAATTCAGACACATTATTAAACTGTGAGCATCAGGCTCTGCATCTGTGAAGTGGGTGTGATAAGCTCTGTCTTACAGGATGGTGCACTGTAGTTAATATGTGTTAAGTGCCTGGTATAATACCTGGCCTGTTGACAATTCAACATGGCATTTATTAGTATGATTAATTTGAACCACGATGATAACACCCACCCTGCAGAGATTTTTTTTTTAATCCAGCAGCTGTGAGCAACTATGTAGCATTTTACAACAAAGAAAATCCAATTAGCCAAAATGCTGATTAGCAAGGAAAACTAAGTAGTATTTCCCCATTACATGATACATCATTCAATACGATTATAAGGTACAGTTCCCCAGTTAGATGCAACACAAAGCTCCTAAAATTTCTGTCAAGGATCAACTTCCTGCCCTCACAAGGGCCTTTCCATCCAAACCACCCTTGTTTTCATTAATTTAATCTGCACTGAAAAACCTGGAATTCGCCTAGAATTTGCCAAACTACACACGGTAACTTAACTTGAATGCCCTTTAGATGGAGTGGCCTCTGACCACCCCAGCCAGGTACAAAGAGTACCTAGTGGCTTCTTAACATCTCACCTCAAGGGAGAATCACCTTTATTTCTCAGAAACTCTCTGGAGACAATGTGATTAAAACATCTAATTTGCACAGTGCATTCACCTGCACCGGGACAAGAGCACAGGACATGTTCCATCTCAGCCCCGGGTGATTTCTCTCTGGTTTCCCCACCATCCCAAAGTAACTTTAAGGGCAGTCTGCCATTCCAGGCCTCACTCGGGGCCCTCACCATGACTCTTGGCAGCTTCTCCCACACTCACTCTACTTAACTGAGGCCGTCTCCCTTCACATCAAGGCCTTCACCTCTCTGAGACCCTTATGAGCAAGTCAGGGGACATCTCATATGACCATCCTTGTGTGGGTTCTCCTAGAGTTGACAGCAGGACCTCTCTCTCCTGGGGTAGTTTCCTCACCCCTCATTCTGATTCCTTACCTTGACTCCTAGCAGAGTATGCAATTCCTCCCTCTGCCAAACTGGGATCACCTCCTTCAGACCAAGAACCTCGCCTCCTTGAGTCTCCTGAGGAGAAAATAAAACAAGACAAAGAAATACAGGACCTGTTTTGTTTGTTTGCTTTTATATACAGGATGCTTGGCAAACCTACTTGAGGGGAAAGTAAAGCGCTTCCACTTGAAATTCTGCCCGAACCTCCCAGATCTCACAGCAGGGGTGGGGCAGGGTTCTGAGGTCCCTCTCTTCTGGAGTTATATTATTCTCAGTTCACATGGGAGGTACTCTGCAAAATCATTGCACTCAGAGAAAAGCAAGTGTGAGGGCCTGCAAGGGACCTCCTGGGAGGGAGTGACAGCAATGAAGGGGGAACAGCAGATTGCACCTGCCAGTCTTACAAAGACTTTGTTACAGGGAATCAAATATACCTCCCAAATCAGTCAGTGCTGCAGTGGTGGTTACAACAGCATTTCCAAAAACAGGGCCTGTGAGGTAATAGTAGGTGTTATTTAAAAAAAGTTAGATCATTTTAGAGTAAGCTGTCTTAAACAAAGTTGAATAGGTTTCAGTTTCTGGTTTTGTTTTCACCACAAGACTTCCCAGAACCCTCAATATACCAGTATGTACTGAGAGACTCCAAGGGGGATAATAAAGCATAATGAGTTTTCTTAACATATTTGACCATGGAAAGCATGTCCTCTTGCCATTTTTTTCACACTGAATCTCAAGATTTCAACACAGAATATTTTGGGGATGTCACCTATGATGTTCCTTGGAGACTCTCGGCTTGTTTTCCTGAATGTTTTCAGTCAAAGTACAGTGGTCCTTGGATGAGACAAGAACATAGGCCAGGGAGATTTTCAAAATATCTGCTTAGTGCCTATAAAGATGATATCTAAAGTGCAAGGACATCTCTTTTAGTAAGTGACACAAAATATTAGCTCTTCAGCTATTTTTCCAAAATTTCAACTCAGAGTTGACAGGACTCAACCACATTCACAACTTGCTTGAGACGCCTGATCACTGAGAGACATTCTAAGGGTTGTGTTAAATATAGGTCACCCCTGAATTTCCCAGGGAGTGATACTGTATTAGGGTTACTACAAGATGAGTGGGCGCATATTTTCTCAGCCCCCAAACCTCCAAGGAGGGAAACAGGCTAGAGCCAGACAACTGTAAAGAACTTAATCAAAAAAGGTATAAGTACAGGGTACATGTTCAGCCTCAGTGGTGAATGGGAATGTCTGGAAAGCATAGGCGAAAATCCCATCTTATGAAATGGCTTTACACAGTGTGAGTGGAATAGGAGTGTGGTAATGTGGAAGCTATGCAAGTGCCTAAAATTCATCCAAGTGGTACAGGATCCTGCATCTTTCAAAAGACCTAATTCTGGGCCCTTCTGGAGATTGGGACTGAGGTTATTGATATTCTTTCTGCCACTCTGATAATGATCCGTTCAGAAACCAGAGCAAGCCGTGTTCCTGCAGAGGACAGACATAGACACATCTGGGAAAAACAAAGGCACGGAATGGAGACGGAGGCTCAGTGCAATGGCCCGGAGACGCCCGCAGAAGTCTAGATGGCTGCTGTTGAAAACACACATCCACTTTCCTCTTCACAGTTCAAATAAATTTTAAAACCAAAGCAATTTCCTGGGCAAAACTGGAACACAAACCCAGCCTTTATCTTGTGATTTGGACTTAATATACACAGGTAATTTAGAAGTGCACTGATTTGATCGAGTTACTTTCTGAAACACTGTATTTCAAAGCATTTTCAAGTAAAAGAGACACGAGGTAGTGGCTCAAGAAAACTGGCATTTAAAAAAAACAGCATATGAGTAACATATTTAGAGCCGTATTTATGGCTTCTCCCGGGTAATTTTAGTATTCATTAGTGCCTTCATCTTCCAGCAGAACAAAACTCATGAATGTCATTAATATATTTAGTCACGTACTAGCTAATTAATAAAGATGTGAAATATAAGCATTTCTGAAACCGGTGCCTTCAGCATATACTTTAGCAACGCCTCTTCAATGGGATTTTAGTATTTCACTATTTCCCTCTATGATATTTGGGTAGGTGTATGATGTTAAAATATAAAATTCTTCATCAGGGAATTGGAGGAGAGCTTTGTGACTTTACGAAAAATCTTTTCCGTTGAAAACATCCTTTGAGCAGCCATCGATATTGAAAGACAACTTCAAGTTTTATAATCACGTGCTACCACATACCATTCTTTCATTGTAGAGCAAGAAAGCCAGGACAAAATAAAATCATCTTAATATTCAAGCAAGTTATCAGATTTTCAACGTGCCAGTCTTGTTTTAGAGAATCATTCTTATGTTTCTTCTAACTGGTTTGTACATTGTATTATAAAAGCCTACTCAAAAATTTTAATGTTTAATCTTTAAAATCATTATAGAGAGGTAGGAAAATAGGAAAAGCACAGGGAAAACAACAACAGCAATAATATGATCTCCACTACTCAGGGACATCTGCTGTTGTCAAACTATTTTTTTATTTGTTATTAGGCAATTTTGAAGGACTCTGGAAAAAGAATCTCTGCTTGGCATACACAGACCACCTAGTGAACAATGGCAGACTCCTACCACCTAGTTAGTTCTTTTCAGTTTGCAGATGGCTAAAGAAACTCAGCCCCAAGAAAAGAATACTGCTCTTTAAATTCTTCTTTCTTACTTTTCTTCATCCAGTGACTATATACTGCTTTGATTACTGCAGGGCTTTGCTTGAGCTGTTGACAATGATTTTTCTTTTAAAAAAGAACCCTACGGAGAAAATAGCTTAAACATTGCATAGGATATTCAGAGAGCAAGAATAAAGGGAAAAAAAGATCCATCATTAGGATTTCAACTTGAGCCTTTGTCAGTGATTGATGGAGAACACCTAATAGAGAATGTCATTTTTCTCCAAACGTTACTCCACTAAACATTCAATGACCAAGTGGCCTACATACCTTATATACCTATTTAATGAGCTGGATTTGATGGGATATTTGGGACTGAAAGCTAGAGGTCTACGTAAAGTGTCTGTGATCTAGAGAGATGGGGCCTTAGGTTCTGAATTATATCAAGTGTTTCCAAGTCCAAATGGGTGGAACTAGGACTTCTCTAGCTTTCAGTTCCTGACCGAAGATGACATAGTTATGCTACCCAGAGAACAAAATGGACTCCCCACTAAGAGTAATCAAGACCATCTTTCTTTAATGACAAAAACCACTAAGTATTCGAAATCCAGAACAATATCAAACAACCAACAAAAGGTACAAAAGATATTACAATGTAAATTAAGAACTAAATGTGGCTGAACTTAAAAGAGCTCTGTTTAAACCAGAGGAGATCCTTGTGAAATTCCGAGTCCATTCACGTGTCTGGAGAACACAAGTGGCTTTGTGTATGATAGGAGGGAATGAGATGGGAAATGAAAACCCTAGAATTGGTAAACATGACTCAGCTCTGGGGAAGTGGTGGGTTCTTTCCAGCCTCACGGTACTAGCTGAGGGAAAGCAATGGGCAAAAGAACTTGTGAATTCTTAAAAAGCAGTGGGTTCCATTCCCCCTGGGGACTTTATGGAGAATACAGATTTCCAGGCCCACCCCAAACCCCCGAATCAAGAGGAGCCTTGTAATCTAGATTTTAAAACAAGAAGCCTCAAGTGATTCTGATGAGGAGCCGAATTTGGAACCACAGTGTTACCCGCACCCATGGCTTGTTAGCACTTCATTAACAAGTGTTAAACTCTTGGAAAATAAGGCTTTCTCAGAAGATAAAAAAAAAAGTGCTTTCCATTTAAATTCAAACATACAAATCGGAAGTCCACTGATACCCTGGAACTTCTATGAAAAGGTTTGGTGATCGTTTTTCAGCTGCTGAGTTTTCTTTCGGTAATGAATATTTTTAGCTGGCTGTGGACATTTATTCAAATACAGGCCTCAAACTGTCCAGATTGTGTCAGGATGGATAAAGTAAGAACAGCTCAAGATGTTTCTTGAAACCTTGCTAAGGCACCATTAATATTTCAATTTTTTTTGGTAGGTAAGAATAAAAACAGAGTTTAGGTCACATATAATTTTCCTTTTTCCAGGCCTTTTAAACACTTCTCCGTATATTCGTTAACTTCTTTTCATTTCTATAGTCACAATTTTCTTTATTGCCCTACACTCGCAGTTGAAAGCAGCCTTACTTACAGTTTCAAGTCGTGTCTATAGGTCACGAGTAGAGGTTACATTTCAGTTGTTAATTAATTGTTCAATAGGCATTTTTCTTCTCTGCCAAATGAATTTCCAAGAGGAGGAGCACAGATTCTATTTTTTAAATGTAGTGGACTCTCAATAAGGACTTACTCAACAGATTTTTTAAAAACCATTGAATTTTCTTAATTGAAAAAAAGTCTATCTACCTGTGCTATTCAAATACAGGCGCCACCAGCCACACTTGGCTATTCAAATTTAAATCCAAAGGACTCAAAATTAAACAAAATGAACAATCTAGTTCTTTTGCTGCACTATGCACTATTTCAAGTGTTCAGCAGTCATATGTGGCTCCCACACTGGACACCACAGACACAACACATTTCTGCCAATGTAAAAAATTCTACTGGACAGTGGTGATCTATACAAATCCTTTTGCCTTCCTTCCTTCTTTCCTCCCTCCTTCCCTCCCTTCCTCCAATTATTCACCATTTTTTAAAAAAGATTTTATCTATTTGAGAGAGAGAGTGAGAGAGCAAGAGAGCATGAGCAGAGGAAGAGGGAGAAGCAGTCTCCCCACTGAGCAGGGAGCCCCATGTGGGGCTCGATCCCAGAACCCTGGGATCATGACCTGAGCCGAAGGCAGACGCTCAACTGACTGAACCACCCAGGCGCCCCTCACCATTCTTTTAATAAGTATATTTTAGACACCTTCTATTGGGCCAGACCATTTATATTAGAGCTCTACTGGTGTCACGAGCATAATGATCCCTGCTCTTCAGGAGTCGATGGTATAGCTAATAAGCTATTTGGTGTGAACATAATGCAATGACTGCACAGCGCATTTTTATTAGAAAAATTCATTCAAGAAATGCTTTGAATATATGGAGAATTCATATATGTTAACTATTCTAATCTTTTCAATGAACTATCCAATTACATAAATCCTCAGTTTATAGACGACAGTACTAAGTTACAGAAAAGTTACGCCACACTGGTGAATATTCAGAATATCACCCTTAAAAAGGTTCTTGTTTATCCATAACACAGAGCACATGCAGTTAGGTTTTCTTGTTGTTCTTGTTCATACAAACTTTCATCCAAACATGTATTAAGTTAACACAATGTTAAAATACATGAACATATTTTTTTAAAAAATCCAAGTCCTGTCACCAAGAAGTTCATAGAGTACTGGGGAAATAGAGGTACAAATAATAACAACACAACATAATAAATGCTTCATTGCAATTAAGTGGAAGAACGAATGGAACCATGGAGGTATCTTAGACTGTTCTGAGAAGTTTCAGTGAGAAGGTGGCACTTAATCTTGGAAACCACTATAAGAAGGCCCTTTTGAGAGAAAAGGAGAGCAAAGGTAGAAAGATAGGAAACACCCTGGCATATTCTGGAACACGCCACAAGTCAAAGATGGATCCTCTTTGCTGGTTACAACGAAGGAGAGGAGTCAGCTACCAAATCACTGACCCTCGTTTGCAGCTCCAGTGACTACTTCAGGTGTGCACCCCTCCACCCCCAACATGGAAGCTATCCTGTATGGATGTATGGATTTATTTTAAGTTGAACAGAAAGTACAGAGAGTTTCCATATATCCCATCCCTGCAAAAGTTTACTTTATTACTGACATCTTGCATTGATGTGCCACATTTATTACAACTGATGAATACAGATACTTTTCTTAAAATTTAAATTCAATTTAAATAACATATATTGTATTATTAGTTTCAGAGGTAGAATTTAGTGACTCATCAGTTGCATACAACACCCAGCACTCATTCCATCAAGTGCCCTCCTTAATGTCCATCACCCAGTTACCCCACCCCCCACCCATCTCCCTTCCAGCAACCCTCAGTTTGTTTCCTAGAGTTAAGGGTCTCTTATGGTTTGTCTCCCTTTCTGTTTCCCTCTTATCTTATTTTTACCTCCCTTCCCCTATGTTCATCTGTTCCACATATGAGTGAGATCATATGGTATATGTCTTTCTCTGACTGACTTATTTCGTTTAACATAATACCCTCTAGTTCCATCCACACCATTGTAAATGGCAAGATTTCATTTTTTGATGGCTGAGTAATATTTCATTGTATATATATACCACATCTGCTTTATCCGTTCATCTGTTGATGGACATCTGGGCTCCTTCCATATTTTGGCTATTGTGGACATTGTTCCTATAAACATTGGTGTGCATATGCCCTTTCAAATGCCCTAGTTAGTACTTGGATGGGAGATAACATTCTTCTTAAGTAAAGTTCATAGTTTACATTAAGGAAATGTTCTGTGTTATACAGTTTCATGGGGCTTGCCAAATGGAAAATGTCATATAGTCACAATTACAGTATTGGACAGCATAATTTCACTGCTCTAAAAAATCCCCTATGCTCCACCTATTCATCCCTCCCCTTTCCCTCAATCCCTGGCAACCACTGATTTTTTTTTTTTACTGTTTCCATAGTTTTGCCTATTCCAAAATATCATATAGTTGGAATCAGAGAGAATGTAGCCTTATTCAGATTGACTTCTTTGATGTAGCACTATGCATTTAAATTTCCTCTGTGCCTTTTCATGGCTTGGTACCCCATGTCTTGCTATCTCTGAATAATATTCCATTGTATGATTATATCACAATTTGTTTATCCATTCACCTATTGAAAGACATATTGATTGCTTCTAGATTTTGACAATTATAAATAAATCTGCTATAAACATCCTTGTTCAGGTTTTGGTGTGGACGTAAGTGTTCAACTCATCTGAATAAACACCAAAGAGCACAAATGCTACATTGTATGGTAAGACTATGTTTAGTTTTATAAGAAACTTGCAACTTGTCTTCCAAAGTGGTCATACAATTTTGCATCACCACCAGCAGTGAATGAGAGCTCCTGTCGCTCCACATCCTCACCAGCGTTTGGTGTTTCAGATTTTGTCCAAACTAATAGCTGGCCAATCTAATAGTGGCGATATCTCCTTGTTTTCATTTGCAATTCCTTAATGACATATATGTGGAACATCTTTCCTGTGTTTACTTGTCATTTGTATCTTCTTTGCTGAGGTATCTGCTCAGATCTTTTGCCAACATCTTCATTGGGTTGTTCAGATGAACACAACGGTTTTATTCCCTTCTTCCCAATCTGTATCAGTCTTCTTGTCTTGCCTTTTCTCGTCTTATCTTTACTGCAATAGATAGGTGTTCCAGTAAAATTTGGATAGGGAGTGGTGAGAAGGGATATCCTTGCCTTGTTCCCCATGAAAGCATCTAGTTTCCCACCATTAAGAAGGATATTAGTTGTAGTGTTTTTGTAGATGTTCTTAATCAAGTTGACGAAACTTCCCCTCTATTCCTAGTTTACTGAGAGTTTATTATGAATAGTGTTGGATCTTGTCAGATGATTTTTCTGTATCTATTGATATGATCATGTGATTATTTTCTTCTTTAGCCTGTCGATATAATGGGTTACATTAATTGATTTTCATAGCTTGAACTGCCCTTGCATACCTGAAATAAATCACATTTGGTTGTGGTATATAATCCTTTGCATACATTGTTGGATTTGATTTGCAAATATTTTGCTGAGAATTTTCATATCTATGGTCCTGAGATATACTGGATGGTAGTTTTCCTTTCTTGTAATGTCTGCCTATTTGGGTACGAGAGTAATGCTGGCCTCAGAGAATGAGTTAGTAGGTATCTATTTTACTTCTACTTTTTGGAACAGACTATAGAGAACTGGTGTCATTTGTTCCTTAGATTCTTAGTAAAAATCACTAATGAAACCATCTGGGCCTGGTGCTTTCTGCTTTAGAAGGTTAAGAGTTACTGGTTTCAATTTCCTTAATAGTTATAGACCCGTTCAGATTATTTCTCCCTGTGTGAGTTTTAGTAGATGCGTCTTTCAAAGAATTGGCCCATTTCATCTAAGTTATCAACTTTGTGGGTTTGAAGTTACTCAAAATAGCCTTTTATTATCCTTTTAATATCTGTGGCTCTTTTTTCATGTCTGAAATGATTAATTTGTGTCTTATCGTTTTTTCTTGGTTAGCCTGACTAGATGTTTTGATATCTTCGAAGTGCCAGCTTTTGTTTTCATTGACTTTTTGCTATTGATTTCCTTTTTTCAATTTCAATGATTTTTGCTCTTATTTTTATAATTGTTTTCTGCTTACATTTAATTTGCCCTTATTTTTCTAGTTTTCCCAAGGTGAAAGATACTTTATTGATTTTAGATCATTCTCCTTTTCTAATACATGCATTCAATGCTATAAATTTCCCTCTAACACTGGGCTTGTCACATTTCATTAATTTTGACAAGCTTTATTTTCATTTTCATTTAGTCAAATACTTTAAATTTTTTTCTTGAGTTCTTTATGTGTTTAGAATTGTATTGTTTGATCTCTAAATATTTTGCAATTTCCCAGTTATCTATTATTGATTTCTATTTTAATTCCACTGTGGTCTGAGAACATACTTTTATGGTGTCTATTCTTTCATACTTGTTAAAGTGTGTTTTATGGCCCAGAATGTGGTCTACCTTGGTGAATGTTTCATGTGCACTTGAGAAGAATGTATATTCTACCATTGTTGGACCAAATGTTCTATAAATGTCAATTAGATCCAGTTGATTGATGGTACTATTTAGTTCAACTATGTCCTTACTGATTTTCCACCTGTTGGATCTGTCAACTACTGATAGGGGTTGAAGCCTTCGATTATAGTAGTGGATTTATCTATTTTCCCCTGCATTTTATCAGTTTCTACCTCACGTACTTTGATGCTCTGTTATTAAGTACATACACATTAAAGATTGTTATGTTTTATTGGAAAATCAACCCTTTTATCACTACGTAATGCACCTCTTCATCAATGGTAACTTTCCTTGCTATGAAGGCTACTTTGCCTCAAATTACTATAGCTACTCCTGCTTTCTTTTGATGAGTGCCTGCCAGGTATATCTTTCTCCATCCCTTTAAATTCATCTGTTTTTATGTTTAACGTGGGGTTCTTGTATACAACATCTAGTTTGGCCTTGTTTTTATTCACTCTTAGAGTCTCCTTTATCTATTTATTGATCAAATATATTTTTAAAGATTTTATTTATTCACTTGAGAGAAAGACAGAGAGACAACAAGCAGGGGGAGAGGCAGAGGGAGAGGAAGAAGCAGACTCCCTGCTGAACTGAGAGCCTGACGTGGGGCTGGATCCCAGGACCTGGAGATCATGACCTGACCCAAAGGCAGATGCTCAACCATGTAAGCCATCCAGGTGCCCCTTAAAGTCTCTTTTAGTTAGTGTATTTAGACCATTCGCATTGAAAATGATTATTGATATATTTGGAAATTAATATCTACTATATTTGTAACTGTTTTCTATTCATAGCCCTTTTTTGTTTGCTTCCATTTTTGTCTTCCACTCTTTTTCTTCCTTCTCTGGTTTTAACTGAACATTTTACATGATTGCATTTTCTCTCCTATCTTAACGTTATCTGTTATACCTAAAAAAAATTTGAAACTTTTTAGTAGTTGCCCTCAAGTTTGACATATACATTTATAACTCATCCAAGTCCACATTCAAATAATATTATATGGCTTCACAGGCAATGCATGTGCCTTATTAACAGAGTATTCCCAATTCCTTCTTCCATCTCTTATTACATAGCTGTCATTCACGTCACTTATACTCACTGAAAACACTGTTGCTAGTATTATCTTGAACAAATTATCTGTTAGATCAATCAAAAATAAGAAAAATAAGACTTTATTTTACTTTTATTTATTCCTTCGCTAACATTCCTTCTTTCTTTGTATAGTTCCAAGTTTCTGACCCCCATCATTTTCCTTCTCTCTGAAAAACTTTCAACATTTCTTGCAAGCAGGTCAACTGGTGAGAAATTTCCTCAATTTTTGTTTGTCTGAGAAAGTCTTATTTCTCCTTCACTTTTGAAGGATTTTTGCTAGATATGGAATTCTAGGTTAGTGGTTTGTTTTTTCAATACTCTAAATATTTCACTTCATTCTCTTTTTGTTTGCATGGTTTCTGAAGAGAAGTTCAATTTAATTCTTATCCTCAATCTTCTACAGATAAGCATTTTTTCCACTGGCTTTCTTTAGAATTTTCCCTCTCTCTCTCTATTTATTTATTTATTTATTTATTTTGAGTTTTCTACAGTTCGGATATGCCTAGATGTTGATTTTTCTGGTATTTATCCTGTTTCTGCTCTGAGCTTCATGGACCTGTGGTTTAGTCTCTGTGTTTAATTTTGGAAAATTATCAGCCATTAAAACTTCACATATTTCTTCTGTTCCTCTTTCCTCTACTTCTGATACTGATATTACATATATGTTACACCTTTTATAATTGTCTTACAATTCTTGAATATTCTATTCAGTCTTTTTCATTCTTTTTTTCTCTTTGTATTTCAGTTTGGGAAGTTTCTATTGATATAACTTCAAGCTTATTGCTCTTTCCTTGGCTGGGTACAGTCTACAAATAAATCCATGAAGGACATTTTTCATTTCTGTTGGTGTTTTTGATTTCTAGAATTTTCTTTTGACTCTTTCTTAGACTTTCCATCCTTCTGCTTACATTGCCTATCTTTTCTTGCACGTTGTTCACTTTCTCATCAGAGACCTTAGCATGTTAATCATATTTATTTTAAACTCCCAGTCTGATAATTCCACAATTATTATGCAATGCTCTGAACTTGGCACGGAGCATTTTTAGCCTGCTTTTCTCCACCTTATTATGTCTCTAAACAGTTGTGCCACATGTCAAGAGGTCCTAACTATGGACTGAAATGTGCCCCCCGAAAATTCATGTGTCGAAGCCCTAATCCCCATGAGACTGTACTGGAGATAAATCCCCTAAGAGGGTAATTAAGGTCAAACGAGGTCATAAGGTGGCGCTCTCATCTGACAGAATTGGTGTCCTTATAAAAGAGGGAGAAACACCAGAGATCCCTTCTTCCCCCACCCCCTTTCCCTTTCTTTTCAGTATATGAGGACTCAGGAATTCCTGAGATTCTCAGCATTATCTGAACCCTACTAGAACCTCAATCTTGGACTTTCCAGCCTCTAAAACTGTGAGAAAATAAATTTCTGTTATTTAAGCGACCCAATCTTTGGTATTTTGTTATGGCAGCCCTAGCAGACAACAGTCCTTTGTTGAATAATGTAACTTGGTTAATGGAAAAGTTTGAGTTTGGTATCTAAAGTGGCTGTAGTGTTTTCAATTACTGTCTTCTCTCCTACACTGTTGTATTTCCCTTTCCAGTACAGCAATATGATCTTATGAAGATTCCATAGCCTTGTGGCCACATTTAGTTACTAAAATTTAGTTCAAGCTAAAGTATCAATTTCAAAATTGTTTTAAATCTCATCTTTTTCCCTTATCCTTGGATCAGGTTTGAGTAGAAGTCCTGACTGTGGGATTTGAGCTGGAAGGTGTGGGCAAGGTCTGGCTCTGAGACACCTCTTTCCTCTATATCTCTTTAAAGCTTAACCTCTCTGAGGTTATCCTTGTTTCTTTAATGTTGACAGCCTGAAGATGCAATCTCTGTGACAGTGCCCAAATTACTGATCTTTTCATTGGACACACACGTAAATTCTTCACGGGTCTCCAAGAAGCCTCTCTACTATGTTGTTCCCGGACAGGACAGGTCTCCACGCAGCAGAACATCCTAGAGCCTCTTGTTGATGAGGCGCCTCACCTAGTAGCCAGCCTCCTTGACTGGGCTATTAGCAAAATTGCTCTAGCCTGGTAATCTTGGCAGTGATCGATAGAAATTCATACATTTTTCCCATGTCAAAAGGAGGGAATTTGGACTGTTCTACTGCTTCCTTCTTTCTCCAGTCTCTGTGTGTTTAGCCTTATTCATCCTTCTCAGATAAGCACACAGGTGAAATCCTAAACTGTATTTAAGTTTTTAATTTATGTCAAAAGAGGAGGTCTTTAGGAATAAAATGGACTCCTTAGCACAAAGACAAACTAAGGACCTCGTGAATTCATGTTTGGAAATATTATCTTCTCCTCTAATTCTTGAATTGTTATTCAACTTCCATGGGATGAATCTTTTACTTCATTAATTCAACAAATATTTAGTGAGCACCCAAAGTATACAAGGCACATAAATAAAGTTGTCCAGAATTCTCCCTGTCCTCAGATATTGAAGGAGAGCTAAAATAGATACATAAATATTTTTAATATCAAGGTAAAAGATGATAGGTGACATAAGAGAGTGTTCTGAGAATTCAAAAAGGAAGAAATAACTGTTTTTTACTCACCCATGAAAGACTTAGAGAATGGGACACTTGGGCTGGGTAGGATTTATATATCAGAGAAAGAAAAGATATTCTAGATTACAAAACAACAGCACAGAAATGGAAAAATTCTTGAAATTTTTGGGGAAAAGATATCTTTTTTACGGTATCCCTCCTTTGATGTTAATATTGGAAGTAGGAAGATATAGGGAAAAGAAGACAGGAAGGAGTAGTAAGAACTAATTAAGCAGTTGGGTTTTTCTACTTTTTAAGAAGGTCTGTGTAGCACTTTGCACAAACTGGATACTGATAAATCTGGTAAATCCCAATTATGCTTTAACTTCTCATTCTTTTCTACTAAATTAATAGACATTAGAGTAACGGGTCTTGTAAAGCAAATGTACATCTTTATAATTTTTTCTTAGTTGGTCATTCACTACGTATATCTAGCCACCATAAGAAATATAAAAGTTAAAACAATCTCACCCCAGCAGGAACTTAAAATTTACTTCCATTTCCCTGATTTGTTGTTTTACCCAGATAGGAAAATAATTGATGCCCGTGAGCCTGATTTCATTATTGTTTATTATTCAACCCCAACCCCCAACACACTGTTACTGTTCTTTCCACTCCTGTCATTAAGAAAATGAAGGAATGAACCATGAGAGACTATGGACTCTGGGAAACAAACTGAGGGCTTCAGAGGGGAGGGGGGTGGGGGAATGGGATAGACTGGTGATGGGTAGTAAGGAGGGCACGTATTGCATGGTGCACTGGGTGTTATATGCAAGTAATGAATCATGGAACTTTACATCGAAAACTAGGGATGTACTGTATGGTGACTAACATAATATAATAAAAATTAATTAATTAATTA
Organism: Ailuropoda melanoleuca; assembly: GCF_002007445.2. Lineage (NCBI taxonomy): Eukaryota > Metazoa > Chordata > Mammalia > Carnivora > Ursidae > Ailuropoda > Ailuropoda melanoleuca. The sequence goes on along the minus strand of NC_048238.1, from coordinate 25,492,264 downwards.
ACTAAAAAAAGAAAATGTAGGAATAACTTCTGACATAATGCTAACTTAAGCTACTACTGGTTACTACTGGAATAGAATGGCTGTATTTTGGCTTTTAATCACTGAGTGCCAAAATGAATTTTTGAATTTCTAATTGGCATATTCTTTCTCTGGGGTTTCCATGAATTTTCAGTGACTACTTTTATCAAGTATATATGTATTCCTTACACAGATTTTCCAAATGAACTGCCAATCAAACTGCTATTCCCATTTCAAAAATGAAGATAATGTAGGTATAAAAAACTAGGTAAAGCGAAGTTCCTTTATTACAGGGATTTTAATTTTAGCAAGATCTCTTAAATCAGCCGTTCCAGTATGATTCCTCTAATCTTTTCTGCTGATTACCAGAGACAAGGTGTATTTAAATGAATGTAAGGCAGAGAGGCTTGTTAGAACAGTCCATTGCTCCTCAACTGATCGTCACTACATCCTATTTAACAATATACATGCTACCTGTAGATGTCACTATACCCTTATAATTCTCCTCAGTGACCTACACTCCGCACCACACCCCCACAACTGTCAGTTACAGGAAGGAATATTTGAAGGAATGTTGAATTTCTGTTTTCTAAACAGAGAAACGAAAGGCAAGATTTCCCAGAATATAAAATATAAAATCGCAAATCAGACAGTAACACACAGACCAGAAGGAGTGCTTTCAAAGGTAGATAAATATATTTATCACTTATGTTTCATTAGTCAATTTGATAACCCTCCAGGTTAAAAAAAGATCCAACCAAGAATGGCTATTACCTCTCTTTTGTTGTATATTTATACATGATCTGTAAAATCTTAGCCTAAAATAAACAAAACACATTTCAACTGTTTTCTCACATTAGAGGAGCTGAATAAAATATATTTCTTGTTTTAAAAAAAAGTGTGTGAAAATGATGCTTTCATGGATTAATATAAACAAATATGCCTGGTTTTAAGGATAGGTTTTGGCTTTGGCAGCCTTTTGCCGGAGAACTGGAATTGGCAAAAGCTCAAAAACTAGGCATGAGTGATTTGTTGTCCTTTCTCCACTCAATTGCGTGACACAGCAGTTAGCACGTAGGATGGGATGCTGTCTAAAACATTCATGATAGTAGTATAGGAATTTCAGGCAAGCCAAGCATTCAATGACAATTCCTGAAGTAGATATGGATGTTGCTAGAGCAAGGAATCACTGGGCATGGGTGCTAAGGTTTTGACAGTTTTCCTTCTTGCACTGGGCTACCAAACACTCGGCCCAGTTTTTTGTTCATTGCAGTCATGTCACTTTCATTAATTGGGACGTAGGGATTACTTTATCACAGCTTGTAGCATACCAAAGTGTTCCAGGCAGGAAGAGAAGGATACTCAGAACTGACTTAGGTGTCTTACGAGGCCTAGAAAGAAGGTCATACTTAGTCTAAGTAGAAAAGACAGACCTCCCCCAGGGAGAGAAACACAGCCAAAGTTGAAGCAGTAAATGAGCTCAGCTTTTCAAAGGCAAAGAGGGTTGGAGAAAAGGAGCTCCAGTTAATTAAACACAGCTTTTCAAGAAGGAAAGTGCATGTCCAGGCTATCCTCTGGTTGATGCTGATTGCCAAAGGGCAGGGTTCCCCCCAAAACTCCACTGGATCAACAGAAGGATTATGGAGTCAGATCCTTCTACACAATAGGCCCCAAAGAGAGAAAAAAAATCAAGTAAGTCATGTAGCTGGAAGGCCCATGAGTGGAAAAGTAAGAAAATAAAGATAAAAATAAAGTAAGGTGTGTAGGATGGAAGAATCTGAAATAAATCCTATCTCAGGGTATGGATTTGGGCAGCATCAATAATGGAAAGGTTTAACTGAGGCATTCTGAAGCCAGGGGTAGCCACTGCCAATGCTCTTAAGGCCTAGCATTGTGGCTATTTGTAAATGTTCTTCATACTCCTTGTTAGACAGCAACTTATTAGGGGGCTAAAACAGAGTCTCATTCATCTTGGTCCCCCCCATAGCATTCAGAAAATCATCTGGCACCTAGTGGATTCTCAAAAATCATTTGTTTATTAAATAAACCAATGAAAATAAATGATATAGAGTGGGGAAAAAAAGGTTCTTGGGCGCTGTCAATGAAACAAAACGGGAGGTCAAAAAACAGTTCAAATGTCTGAATTTGGAGACTGGAAAAGTTGGTGCTACTGTTAGACCCATGGAATATAGAAGGAAGATTCAATTTGTAAACAAGAGATTCAATCCCTTGAGGATAAATGGAGATGGTCCGTATTTAATGCAGGAGTTTACAATAAGTGGGGCTTAAATCTGACCAGTTGGACATATAACACATTAGGAAAGGGGCTAGAAAGGCAGATTTGGAATTCCTTGGTGGAGAGAACTCATTTAAATTTTCAGAATGGGGGCGCCTGGGTGGCTCAGTTGGTTAAACATCTGCCTTTGGCTCAGGTCATGAACCCAGGGCCTAGGGAACAGTCCCGCATCAGGTTCCCTGCTCGGCGGGGAATCTGCTTCTCCCTCTTGGTCTGCCTCTACCACCCCCCCCCCCGCCGGTTCATGCTCACTCTCTCCCCCTCTCTTTTTCTCTCTCAAAATAAATAAATAAAAAATTTTTTAAATAAAATTTCAGAATGGATGAACCCCCTGAGAGAATGTGTATAATGTATTATGTATATGAAGAAGGTCGAGAACTTAAGATTTTGGGATATCTGGAATTAACAGGTGGGAGAAGAAAGAGAAGTCAGAGCCTGCTGAAGACAGAATAGTGTTAGCTGAGAAAATAAAACTGTGGGGAAAAAAGGCAACCATGCTACAAAAATGAACAACATATAATAAAGGAATTTAGGTGGATGAATAAAAACAGCAAACAAACAAAAAAAAAACCACCTTTTACTATTTTTTTCCAAGAGGTCTTTAGTTGCCTAGGAGAACTGCCTTACTTTGACACAGTACATTTGTAAGTTAGACTTCTGACTGTTCAGGGAGGAGTTGGGGGGGGGCAGTGAGTGGGATACGTGGTGAGCATACAGAAACGACATATATGGGCAGAGTATGTAAAAGAAAATGTCTTAACAGATCTATTATGTAGGCTCAAGGTGTAGGAAATAATTTTTTTTTCACTCCATGGTCCTTTGCCTTCTCCATGGATGGCTGAACTAGAACGAACGCTAGACAATACACGTGGAGAGGTGAGAGAAAAAAGGAGGATATAGCACTGAAACATTCATCCATGATTTTTGTATTAAGAGAAAACAAGTATTTATTTAGTTTAAAAGTTTTTATACCTCGTTTTTTGGGGTGGAGGGTGTATGGGCTATTCTGAGTCTTTTGAAAGTTACATTTCCCCCAGAGGAAAACCCACATTCACACTGAAAGTTATCTGAAATTACAAGAAGATCTACAAGTCTCTTCCAAGGATCCCAGGGTAGGAAACCCTCATTTAGCAAATAGCCTGCAAATTTACTGATTTGACTCTTAGAGGGGAAGAGCACAGTAGGAATCAGGAGTCCTGAGTCCCAGTTCCACTTCTCCCAGTTCAGCTGTGTCACCATGAAAAGATACTATCATCTTTTGGAAGACGATTTCCTTCTTTACAAAATAAGGACATGACTAAATTATCTCTTCGGTCCCTTTTAGTGAAACATGTTACATGTTAGGTTTCTACTCAAAAAGACAATAGAGAATATTATCAGTGAGCAATTCATCTCCATTTACAGGATTATATTTCTTCTTGCAAAAAGCAGCAGGCTGTCTTACAGATTATAAAATACACCTAGCAACATATGTTTAGTGGATACTTGAAAGACGGGTGTTAATTGTATTTCAAACCCCTGTGTGAATGCTAACTGTTCCTAAATAACTCTTAGTTTCAGTACAACTTTTGGGTCTTTTCTTATTGTTATTGTTATTCACTTTACTAACTTTGAATTCTCTTCTACATGAGATATCCTAGCAGCTTAGAATACTCTCACAGCAGGTCACTTTCACCAGGGGAATGACCAAATTTAACTTCTTAGGAATGTTAGGCCACTGTTACTTTTGAACATTTTGAAGTGAATTGAAGAAGTCAAACAAGCTTCTTCACAGCAAGCAAGGGCCTAGTAACAGAAAGAGTGGCAGGCTCCAATGGAGGTGCTCAAGACTACAGAGGAGAGAAGAGATGAAGGAAGCAGAAGCGGAAGGAGGCGGCGAGCACTGAGTAATGCACAGACTTGCTGAATGCTGTGATGTACGCCTGAAACGAATGTAACATTGTATGTCAATTACAGTCATCAAAACATTTTTAGAACATTTTTAAGAAGTGAAAGGAGAATGAGGAGAGGACAAGCTAGCTGAATTTCTACTCCATGTGCTATATCGTACCATATGAGTGTAGCAGGAGTGGCTTCTTAAGAATGAAGTCAAGGCAGGTAGGTCTCCAGCTGAGAGTAGTGAACCTCCACACTTCGGGAACCCACATTCTGACTATATTGGAGGAAAAGGAAAGAAGAGTTATCTCTCTGGCTGTTCTCAACCTAAGTGACCCCTTTAGAGTCATTAAGCAAAGTTTCAGGAAAGCATCTGTCTTCCAAACTAACACTTTTTTAGAACCTTGTGAAGAGGCATTTGGGGCAAATATAGTTTATGGAACTTAGCGGGATAGGATGATTATCTGTATAGCTAACCTCTGTGATGGGAATACTTAGGTTATTAGAGTTAATTCTAACATGCAGCCAGAATTTTTAGCCTCTATTTCAAAAAAGGGAAAAATATTTGAATACTTAACAGTCGACAGCAGAACACTCCTAATCCTAAACACTCTTTAGGAAGCCCAGGAGCATCACGTAACAATGTATCCAACAATACTAAGGCATGAACTCAAACTGCGTAGAGAACCAGGAGAATTGCACCCCTGCACGCTCTGCTACTTGAATTCTAAACTTGCCATAATTGCTTGCAAAGAGCTGAGGCAGCAATCATATAACAGCACTGCGGGGACAGCAAATAACAACCTTCCAGATGATTTTTTAAAAACCAAACATTACCAAAATTGGATCCAACCAGTGTTTAAAAGCCCAAGTTCTTGATGTAGGAAATATTCTGTTCTTTCCAGTACATCTTACAAAATGCTTTGGAAGGTATATCTATTTTCTGACCCCGAAGACCTTTAATTTAACATAGTGGGTGTAGACAGGTTTGCCAAATTTGTGAAGTCAGGAGCTTAGCACAAGGAAACACAACTGGGGCCCATGACATGAGGTGATTCTCTCAACTGCACTTAGAGTTGCAGAATTTTAGCTGGACAGTATGTGATCCTTAGTAGTTTAAATATAAATATATATATAAAGGTCTCAAAGAAATTTTTCCCTCTCTGTTCATTGTTCAGTTTATTGATTAATTCAGTTAACAAACATGTACTGAGGAGCAACCATATATGCCAAAAATTAAAATGGACACTTTGGATATAAAGACAATTTGACAAAATCACACATTCAAAAAGCTCACACTTGAGTCAAGGAGATAGATAAGTAAAGAAATACAGGATTATGTGAGGAATTCTAAGGCAGTCACAAGCAGAAAGAATCTGACTCAGGCTGGGTGGGCTGAGCTGAGTCAAGATCCATGATTAGTTTACTAATTGAACAGAGCATGATGCAAATTCAAGACAAAGTCAGTCACTGCAGAAGTTTGGTGGTTTTACTTCTCGCCCTGGCTTTGTTTATGGTAACTTCAGTATTGTATTAGAATTATTTCTTCTGTCTCTCTTCCCCACTAGATTATGATGCCTTAAAGGCAGTTCTGATTTCTTTATCATCTTTTATTCCCAGAGCCCACTTCGGTAGTAAGGGCTCAATAAATACTGTAGAATAAACGGCCAACAAAGTAGAAAGAGATTATTATAACTGATGCTATAAATTATCTACCTACCTACCTACTACTTATCTATCTATGGAAACCTGTTTCTGACTAGACAGTCTTGGTTTTTCCTTTAAGTGTTTTTTAAATTATGCAACAAATTTCCATCATGGAACAGTTCTTTTCTTCCCATATACTATTAGGGAAGGTCTCTAATTTTATAAGAGAGAATGATGTATAATGGAAAAATTGTCACTGGATCCCGTGTAGTAGTATATGCCAAAACTCTTTTAAAAATGGATATATTTTATATGAAAATCATGAATTTCAAACACAATTTTTTCAATTCTGGGATGTTTTCTAACAATAGAAATATTCTATTTATAAGACAGATTCCAACTGTGAAACAGAAGGCATGGGTGGCAGATTTTGTTACGCTGAGATATTGATGACGCAACTGCATGCAGAATGGCAGGAGCATCAGAAAAGGAGACAGAGCTTTTAAAATGTCCATGAGAAAGGACAAAGGCAATTTCGCTTCCCTGAGCGGAACGGATATTGTGATTTAGGCAGAAGTCCTGGGCAGCGGGTCTTCCAATAAAAGGTGAGGCAAGTGGCCATCTAGGTGTATGTGGTTACTAGGGTCGAAAGAAGCCAGATTTACAACCCGGTGTCAGCTACTACAGATCAGAAGAGACAGGGGGTACCATAAAATCAGGCATCGAGGTTGGAAAGCTGCTGGAGTGCGGCAGGAGGAGTCACTCCGCGCCACCCTAAGGCCGTGGCGCTGGCTGGCAAGAAGTGTGGGCTGGAGCAGCTGCCCTGGCAGCAGCGGCAGCAGCGAAGTCGGCCATCAGAGGCTCGTGCAGGGTGTGGCAACACTGTTCCCAGCTCGGACCAGAAGGCACTCTGGTTACTGCCATACGTTAGAATGCTATTTACTACAGAAAGGGACTTCGGAGGCCAACCTCCTTTGGTACCGAGCCAGGAACCAGGAAGCACTACGGCAGTGTAGGGGAGCGGGGAATAAAGTCGCTAAAATAGTAGGCGTTCCAGTAGCCCGTCACGGAGACACTGTGGAAGTCCTGGATGGCAGCGTCTCGTGTCTGTCAATAATTGGCAAACCATGCCTTGGGGCTGTACGGCCGTGCCTCTTTGCAAAGGAATGGCTTATTTGTAAATGGTGGCTACTGTTCCCTTATAGGCATTCAGCTCATAAACACTATCAACCCTGACGATATGACAAAAAAAATAATAATTGTAGGAGTTCATTAAGGACTGTGGGTCAGACACGATGGGTGCTACACCCAGATTCCTCGCCCAGCCCTCGATTTGTGTGCCCCTATGGCCCATCTTCTGCGTGCTTTTGTTTTTAATGGCTTTCATAGGAGATCTTCAAAGCACTGCCTGTAGAGAGCTGGAAGTTCCTGCGTGTTGACGCCACATGCCACCCCCTGAGCCAGTGACTGACTGACTGGTAGTATGAAAGCCCACCTTCCTCACCTTACAGAACGACTAAATTGGAGTTATGAAATATGCTCCACAGCTCCCTGCAGGATCGGCCTGAGAGGGGGCCTTCACCTGACATCACACCTTTGTTTGGCTTTGTCTGTTCTGGTCCCCCTATTGTCCCTCCCAGTTTCTGTCAGGAGCACTTCCTAAATAAATCAGTTGCACCTTAATCTTTATCTTAGGGTATGCATTCAGGAAACTTCCCTTAAGACCAATGACTTAGTCACTGGAGAGAGAGTTACTTGTACCTCTTTATGATCCTTTTTCCCTTCCAAGAACTATTTATTTATTTTTAATTTTTAAATTTTTTTCATTAAAAAAATTCTTAGTTAACATTATGTTATATTAGTTTCAGGTGTACAATATAGTGATTCAGCCTTCCCTACATCACCTGGTGCTCATCACAAGTGCACTCCTTAATCCTCGTCACCTGTTTCACCCATCCCCTGTCCCCTCCCCTCTGGCAACCATCAGTTTGCTCTCTACAGTTAAGTCTGTTCCTTGATTTCTCTTTTTCCCTTTGCTCGTTTGTTTTGTTTCCTTAATTCTACATATGAGTGAAATCATATGGTATGTGTCTTTCTCTGACTTATTTCACTTAGCATAATACACTCTAGCTCCACCCATGTTGCTGCAAATGGCAAGATTTTGTTCTTTTTTATGGCTAATATTCCAGTGTGTGTGTGTGTGTGTGTGTGTGTGTGTGTGTGTGTGTGTCACTTCTTTGTGCATTCATTAGTTGATGGACACTTGGGTTGCTTCCATATCTTTTTTTTTCCTTCACAATTCTAACATAGAATTAGGAACAGAGTATTATGGGCACAAGAAAAGGGCACCTAAATTTTCCTGAAGAATCACAGAAACATAGGAAAGGTGATGTTAAAGGTGAGTTTTAAAATTTACAAAGGAGTTTTCCAGATGAAATGGGAATGATATCTTGTCTTTAAACCTATCTGTTCATTAATGGTGAAAATGTTAACTAATATCTATCTGTAGGGTGTTATTAAATTCTTAGTGCTGTACCAATAGTACGTTTGTATCTTATTCTTTAAAATGAACATACAAGAGCACCTGCATGGCTCAGTTGGTTAAGGGTCTGCTTTTAGCTCAGATGATGATTCCAGGGTCCTGGGATCAAGTCCCATGTTGGGCTCCCTGCTCAGCAGCTCGGAGTCTGCTTCTCCCTCTCTCTTTGTCTCTGCCCTCTGCTTCTGTGTTTGCGCTCTCTCTCAAATAAATAATCTTAAAAAAACTATTTAGAAAAAATAAAATGAACATACAAGGCATGTACAATCTTGATGCCATTTCACATGAGAAATTCCCAAATCCAAAAGGTCTCGTAATCTGCTCAAATCCTACAGCAAGTCACCAGCAGATCAGGGATTTGAACACAGGTATTTTGACTCTAGAACTCACTTGACTTTTGATCACTTTGCTATATTGCCTTCTTGGTAAACAACATTAAAATAAGAATTGTCTTCAATCTCATTTCCTCTACGGTGTCAAGGTTGTGTTTTTCTTTTTCTGGCTGATCCCTTTTAAACCCAGTCATGATGAAAATAATGTTTAATTCATGTATGGTTCACTGTGTTAATATTTAGAATGTTATGGAAAGAAAAAAGGAAAATATAAATGTGTCTGACTTTTTGGGGGTCTGTTGTTTGTAACAGAAGTAGAAAGAAAGTGTCTTTAAATCTTTTAAAGGGAATCATATTGTAGGACAGGATCAATGGGAAAGACAGCTGTAAAGTCAGAAAGTGAGGCTCTCTGAACTTTGAAGGCCAGAGTTCCTACACTTAAATATGATCTAAGATGATACTGGAGGCAGAATACTGACAGGTCAATACAAGTCTTAGAAGACATGGTTATTATTATTATTATTATTATTGCTCTGAAATCTTACTCTTTTCCTGTCTTTCTCAATGATTATTTCATAGTAATACCAATTAATTCCTGTTTTAAAGCCAGTAAGCACTGATGAGTGTACAGTTTGGAACATCCTTTTTATCTTAGTTCTCTATAACTGAGGAAGCTTGATATTTGACCTGTATTGATATTTATAGGTACCTCCATCACCCCTTCTTAATTATAAAGCCCAATTTGACCCCTAACCTCCATCACCTTTTATCCCTTAATCCTGAGACATTTTTCTTTAGTTACCTGATACCATATTCTATTTTTTATTTCTGTGTTTATATCTGTCTCCCCCCTCCCAAATGGAAGCTCAATGTGAAGAGGGAGTTTGTCTTGCTCGTCATTATATCTCTAGCATCTTAAGAAATGACTCGTATATATTAGGTACTCAATAAATATTTGTTGAATCGAAGAATGGATGAATAATGACTGTGCGTGACGACAGGATAAAACACCTGGAAAGGAATTGCTATGCCTCTCTAAAATTTACTCTGAATCCTGAAAGCACTGTACAGTAATGGTGGATTGGGAAACATGAAGATAATGGAGTAAAAGCTTTGCCATTTTTAACTCATTAGACTCCTAAAGTAAAATCTTGACTTTGAAATTTATTAACTGTTTAGTCTTAAGGAGATATTTAATATTTCTGACCTAAATGTTCTCATCAGTAAATGGGAATAAGACTGCTTCATAACCTATATGCATCACATAGTTGTCACTTGTTCAATTTTTGTTCCCAATGTAGAGACAAAACTTTTTTTTTTCAGAGACAAAACTTTTAGAAAAAAAGTTTACTTGTAAAGAATTCTGAAAAGTCTCCAGGGGGTTAGAAGGACAGATTTATCAAATTAAAAATACAACAGGCTTTTAGAAAAACAACAACAACAGAAAAAGATTCCATGGTTACCAAGGTTATAGTTTATTCATAGTAAAATAACATTTTTCTCATATGATTATCATATCATTTAAAATTTTCACATACCTTAAGATACTGACATAAATCAAGGATCAAGTGTTTTGTTGTTTTTTTCTTTTTTTTTGTAAGAAATCAATAGCATATAGCAAAGGCTAAACTTACTCAAATTCTGGTGACAATTAGTGGGGCATGACATGCATCTTACCCAAAATGGCAGCAAGGCAAGGTGCTGATTCTGCTTCCATAAGAATCAGAATAAGTTTACTTTGGATGCTTACTCTTAAAGCCTCTCTATGAAGGATGCGGTTCTACATAGAGGTGGGGTTGTTTCCTGCTTTGGCTATTTGTTTATAGACAGGTATAAGCTATCAATTACAATGCCTTGGTATGGTCATATAGTGATAGTCTGGAGCTTACAACAGGCCAAAACATGGCTGAAAAAGAGGACCTAGCATTGAATTAATGTCGAGATGTAGTGATGAAGAGAATTGCAGACAGAGATAGGTTGGCAGTATTTATCTTCAGTTAGTTCTGTGCTACTGGATTCTGAAATATGTACAGAAATGAAGAGAACTAAATAAAAATTGGTATTTAACTAGGAAATCAACATTTTTGTTTTTATAATTAAAGCTTGTTTTAAGAATATTTTTCTCGTGTATATGCAGAAAAGTGTGACTAAGTTATACCTAACTAAATAGTAAGTCATCAAATGAAATAACCTCTATAAACACAGTTTGTAAATTTGAAAGTTCTACATATATGATAAAATTTTGATAGGCTTAAATATATTAACCTCATCCTGAAGGGATGAGGCTATGTAAGGTACATTAAATATTTGCTTTTGAAAACAAGAGATTCTTCTTATTACTTTGTTATATGAGCAAATATTTGGTACTTACATTGTACTGTCTGATGGTGTTAGACATCTTTTCCTATTCATTCATGTGTTCATTCATTCATTTGTTCATCATTCAACAAAAATCTGTGAGTCCCTATAACGTGTCAGGAATTGCATGAAGCATAAGAGATATATTAGAAGTAAGATGTGGTCCAGGCCCTCCAGAAGCACATATTCTAGGGGCAGAGGCAGGCACTTCAAGAACTGACCAAAGTGAGATAAGTATTCTTAAAAGCTGTGGTGTACTGGTGTTTTACCAATCTAGCCAAGTTAAAACTGTATTTCCTAGAATTTCCTCCTCTGCACAGGTCCGGGTTAATGTGGATTACAAGAGATAATATGTGAGATTTAGAAGGCAGAACTAAAGCAGCTGCCATCTTTGTTTTACGCTTTAAAGGTCGGTAGGGGAAGAAAGGGATAAAGAAAGGGGGGGTAATCAGAAGGGGGAATGAAGCATGAGAGACTATGGACTCTGAGAAACAAACTGAGGGCTTTGGGGGGGTGGGGCAATGGGATAGGCTGGTGATGGGTATGAGGGAGGGCACATATTGCATGGTGCACTGGGTGTTATACGCAACTAATGAATCATCGAACTTTACATCGGAAACCGGGGATGTACTGTATGGTGACTAACATAATATAATAAAAAAACATTAAAAAAAAATAAAGGTCGGTGTAGAGCATGAGCCTCCGTTGCAGCTCAAGTAAACTTCTGTGAGCTGCCAGGATTGGTGTGGGGCACCAGGTGGGACCAGAGCTCTTCTAGCTTTTCCTTCAACTTCTCGGGCTCTCAGGCCAGATGAATAGTTAGCTGCATGATAATGAGGACGAGCTTCTCCTGCAAGATACTCCCATTGTCAAAGGGGAACCTTGAGGTAGTGAGAGATCAACCTAGGTTCTGGTGAGTTCCCATTGGTTCAAGCTCAGTTTCACAGATGCCACTTTGTCCTTATTTCCCCAATATCCTCCCTTCTGACTGTTTCTCTACAGACTTCAGGCTCCAGACACAGAAATAACTGCTTTACACAGACTGTTTAACCTGCTCCCCCAGCAATCATGGAAAGTCAAATCCCTTTATGAAATCCCATGTCAGTCTGTCTATCATCTATCTATACTTGAGTGTGGGGAGCGGGGAGGCAGAGATGTCACATCAGAAAGAGACAGGGGATGAGCTGGAACAAGGAGGAGGAGCCAAACTGTGCAGCACTCTACAGCAGAGAAATAGGGGAGATAGTCACAAGGTTCACCGAGAAAACGATATAATCAGATCACGTATGTATAAACTACTTAGTCAAATACAATAAACTTCTTGAGGAACATATAATTCTGTTTGCCTCCCTCATCACCCTTTACATTCATTGAAGTCCCAATAAATATTTTATGATGATGTAGCTCCTTCCATTTACTTATTCAAATACCATCATCAAGCCTCCTGTTCAATAAGAGCACTCCTAAAAGTAGAAAGTGGTATTTACATCTACACAGCAATCTGTCCTTATGCTTGAAATAACTTCAAATTTATAGGAAGTAGTATAGGGCTGTGGGTCCCAAACTGTGTACCAAGGTGTCATGGGCACCACAGCAAATTTATGGGAACATCACAGCAAAGTTTAAATTTTTGAGGTAAAACTCAGTGACACCTGTGGGATACGGGGTAGGTTACATTCCTTTTGATCATGTCATGTCTTTGCAAAGTTGGCATTCTGGTAGTTGTGATGAAAAGCACAATCTGATTCCAAGGTTTGAGACGTACAGCGCCCAACAGGTACATATATGCCATTGGTAAATAACTGTGATTATTTAAATTTATTACATGTATAAGTATTACAAAGTATAAATATAGATACCATTTCAAACAGCTACTAAGCTGTTAATATATAAATACTTATTAAATTGTTTGGACGTAACTACTTAAAAAACAGTTTTATTAACTATTTGTTTTGGCCTAGGGAATCATGAAAAAATTACTGACAAACTAAGGGTTCCATGAACCAAGAAAATTTAAGCTCCCGTTAGAAAAGCTACAAAACTGCAAAATATATGTGCTATTCTGGGGCAAAGTTGGGGCAAACATTTCAAACTGATCCTTGTAGGATTCAACATTTGGTCTAAAGTTGCTATTGTATTCCATAATTGCAGCTTCCTAGAGGAGCATGAATATTTCTCTGCTTGCGTAGCTTTTGATAGTAACTCTAGCTGTGAGCCCCTTATGCCACATTTTCCTTGGAGCAGAAGCCATGTGGAGAAAGAATATAGAGGATTTCAACAATTCAATGCACCAAATTTTTACACTGGTAAAGTGAAGTGCTTTACTGGAAAACTGCAAGAAACTAAAGGAGCTGCTCCACTTTCCACCTGATGCAAGAGGAAATGATTAAGGTAGTTTCCACTCTTCCACATGGCCATATCCTACATTAACAAATCATTTTTACTTTTATAATCTTTTGCCGTCTTGTAAGTATGAACCTTTTGTCCATCATGATTGGAATTGCAGATGTCTGTTCTTTTCTATAATGTTATTGGCTTCTAGGTGAATAATGATTCTCATTTGCATTAGTCTTGCTTCTGCTTGCATTTCTTGATTGTGTCCACTTGAAGAGTGTGGAGGGAAGCTGTTAATTTGTAACGATATTCTGCCATAATAAAAAGTGAATACCTATTCACTTACTACGTACCAGGCACTTTTCTAAGCATTTTATAAATATAGGTATTTAATCCTTATTGCAACACAACAGTGTGGGTTTTAATCCCTGTTTCGTGGATGAGGAAACTGAGTCACAGAAAGTTTAGGGAATTTTACCAAGTTAACTTATCTAGCAGATGATAGAATGAGAGTTTGATCTCACAGTTTACTGCTGCCTGGGCCACCTTCTTAAGTCTTGTGCTCAAGTGATTTCCTGCCATGCTAGAATTTGGTAATCATCTTAGGAAAGTCATGTTGTTTAAATCTCACAATATTCCAGAGGTTCAGAGGTGCAAAGTAATACCTCAAAAGCTCCAATGATAGTTTAATTGTGGAATCAAAGTTCTGTTTCCCAACCGTATGCTTTTTTGGCTATATCAATAGCCTCTGGAATGGGAAGAATTAAGTCAAATCACGTGAAATTGCCAATATTTGATCATGCTTACACCAAAATTACAATCTCATGTGGTTCAACTTTCAACAACATAATCCAATGAAATCAGCGGAAAATATTAGAAATCCTATTAATATTTAATTTTACCTTAAAAAGCTTTACAAAGTTTTTATTTTTATTTTTTTGATTTATAATGAATGGTGCCTTCCCCACATGTCAAACTGTCCTGCCCAAGCAAAGTTGGGGAGGTCCTTGAGGGAAGAGTTGTAGTTCCAAATTTCAGAAGAATAGAGAGGGGCAATAACATTACTTGGTTTACTTCCCACATGGTACTGGATATTAACAGCATGATTAATCATTTAAACTATGACCTTTAAAAATAAAATGTTTGAAGTATTTTCTAATGAGATGGAGAATGACCATGAAATTACTAACTCCCCTTCCATAAATATGGAGAGGTGAGGTTATTCAGATCACCCTCCCACTGAAAACAAACTACAGAAACCAAAGTGCTGTTAAGAGGATACAACATTATCACACAAAAATCTAAGAGGATTTTTTGACATCGCCGTACCAACATTTTTCTAGATATGTCTCCTTAGGCAAGGGGAAAAAAGCAAAAATATTGAGACTACACCAAAATAAAAAGTTTTCCACAGTGAGGAAACCAGCCACAA